>NW_013667847.1:94124-113689 GCF_000517525.1 Limulus polyphemus | reverse complement strand
GTTATACTACTAGTAATACAGTACACAATAACCAGATGTTTTTAACACACAAAAATATTGAAATCTCCAATTTTGCACACAATGAATAAGTACAATAATTCCTTCATTTAACAAAACACTTACCAAACAGTGACAATACTCCTTCTCCAAATCTTTTTTGTAACACCTCCATTAGGTATTAACCTTTCCACAAACATCTAAATGTTAAGTTTTACCGATAAACATTGCCTTATACACAAACTGGCCATTATAAACTTTAGCGACATCTAGTACCAATGTTGGTAATCTACAGTGGTAAAATCAATATTTCGTTTCTATTGCCATTGGTGCACGTAACCTAATAAAAACCAATATGTAATTTAATTTCCTAGAACTTTTTCTTACCAAAATAAACAGAAAAGATAATTCAAGTTATAATTTGTGCATATGAATCTGCAACACCCACGTTATTCTGTCTACCAAGTTTCGGAAAGATTTTATTTATTTTTTACACACTTAACAGGACATTAAAACGTTTTACGTGGTACTGACAATATTTTCGCAGAGCTAAGTTTTCCTATAACTGGAAGGGTCATTATAATTTTACTCGGTAGTTATAAAACGACTTCACTGTAAAACAGAAAATTGGCAATAGTAAAAATTGAGGAAAAATATAATTTAGTAACCCAGCCATCACATAACTGTACCTTCCACAGTAGTTCAGAGGTAAGTCTGTGGGATTATAACGCTAAAAATCGGGTTTCGATACCGAGGTGGGCAGAGCATAGATAGCCCGTTGTGTAGCTTTCTACTTAGCAATAAACAAACAAACCATCTTATAATCATCAGTAATGAGTCTTCCTTTATCATCCCCATGGGTTCTACACCCATCTTAATATTTTACTTACTCTTAATGATATTTAACGAAATTTTTACTATTAATTTCTAGCAGTCATTATAAAATACTTTAATTTTATCCCTTGCTTTTTGTGAACCAACTGCGACCAAAAAAACGTTTATTAAAAGATTGATTTCTAAAGGTGTGGGAGAATAACTTAGCTCGTTTAATAGAAAAATAGCTGGATAGAAAAAAGTAGAGATGATATAAACGGAGTTCAATCAATCTGAATTAATTTCATAAGGGGGCACCTCACGACTCCTTGTTAGCACCTTTACTCTTTATGATTTACATCAGTAGCATAGGTCATAGATTAAGGAATGGATTTATAAATTGCTTAAATTTGCTGTCGATATTTACACAGTTGGTTGTTGCTGGCAGTGAGAAGGAGGATATTTTAATTACAAAAGGATTTGGATTGTTTGGCGAACAAATAGTTATTACTCATGTTTATTCTAGTTCTACAATAAACTCTAACTTACCTGATTCTATTATTGTAATAAATTTTCCTTGTTAGTCAGGATCTCCTATTCAGGAAAAAAAAAGGTCATTCCATTCAATAAAAACAAAGTTGTTGTTTTTTCCAAGTTCCACTTTTAGCCTAACATCGATAAAACTAACTTTACAATACACGCTGCAAGCAGTTTCACTCGCAGGATATCAAACCATCACTTCATTACTATCAAGGCAGGCTGAAGTAAGATTTATTAAGCAGAATAAAACGCAACATTTACAAACCTTAGACATTAACAAGTTGAAAATATCTGGTCAGGACTTTCTAAATGAATACCTCAAACTCAAATTTTCAAAGAATCACCATTTTTAATATCAAATCATACAAAATAGCTACAATAATAAAAAATTAGAAAAAAAGAACAAGAAACAAAATCCTAATTGACAGAATCATACAAAAGAACAATATGGGAAACGACCCAAAACATACCTTCAAATCAAAAACAATAACCAGGTGAGTATCTGAAATAATATATTTCTTTTAATAACAAAATATGTCTTGAACATTTCTAGTCTGATGCATCTCTACAGTATTGCTTAATTTCAGACCGTCGGTGTTATATTTATTTACCAGATCACATATTAGAATTATTTGAATTTATCTGTGCATGATAAGTGTTTAAAATAGCGAACATGAAATACAAAAATATAACTATAATTAACATAAAATCATTCTGAGACCAACAGAGATCACATAAAATGGCAAAAGGCATTAAAGTATAGAAAGAACAATGAAAATTTCAAAGACTGTTAGCTAAAATTTTGCATAATGTAACACTTTTCAAGCATATTCTTTTGAGGATGACAAATATGAGAAATATAAACTTATGATGCCTGGTTGTAGCGCATTGAAATGTCAACATGTATTGTAAAACTCTTTGAAGATAGTTTCAATTCAAAGCCATATTTATTCATGAAATATATCCCATAGAGATGCATTCGTTTATTTGTTTGCAATTAAGCACAAAGCTAGACAATGGGCTATCTGTGCTCTGCCCATCACGGGTATCGAAACCTGGATTCTAGCGTTGTAAGTCCGCAGACATACCGATGTGCCACTGGGGAGGTGGGGGGGGTGGGGGTGGCGAGAGGCATTCGAATTCTATGTCTTTCACGTTACGTAGTAGGATTATTGAACTTTATTGTTTTTTTGGTCTGAAATCCTACCATCACCTGTAGTTCATAATAGGCAATTCCCTCATTTTATTTGTCTAGAAAGTGTCTGATTGAACAATTGTGATGACTTAATTTCTAGTTCCAATCCGAATAAGACTAAATATTCATTTCTATAAGTTAAATAACATCAGGACAAATTAACTTATTAACAAAAGTGGGGTGGTTCAGCTAATCAGTGTTTTCTAAATTGATTTCATTAGCACCATCACTGTTTCTCCTTTTTCGTATTTGTGTTCTTGACAAATTTTTATGGGTCACTTTCTTTGTTTAGAGCAGAAAACTGTAGCCCCAACTTGACTGTCTCTGACAGAAGTTGATGGGCTGGACATGATCATGTAATTAACTTGCCAAGCTGCAAATTGGAGGTTCAAATTCCGAATCCATTGACACACACACCACATGTTTAGTTGAAGGAACGTTATAAAGGTAACAGTCAATCCTGCTTTTTGGTTAAGAGTAGCCAAATAGACGGCGGGTACTACTGATTGGCTGCTTACTCTCTAGTGAGCAGTAATGAATTTTGTGATCTTTGGCTTTATCCATGTTTCACATAATGTTATAATTTGAAGACCCTAATAAAATATTTGAAATATAATCTAAGTTTGAAAATACACTTTAGCTTTTGAAAATCTGCAAAGTTCATCTACCAGCTAAAATTTCCAAATTATTTAAATGTTCCTATATGTCAGCATCAATCGCTCTAATAATTCTACTGTTTCGAAAAGATATTCTGAGCTGTCTATCAGCAATCTTTGTGGCTGGCTTTTATTTCAATGGCAAGCTGAACATTTTTATAAGTAGCGCATCCACATTTTTTTTATTTGATGTACGTGCCATAATCTTGAGTGATATTGATGAACTTATGTGAATTAAGTTGGGTATTCTACATCTTCACAAGGCTCTATATCCATAAAATAATCTCCAGTATTATCGTGAGCTTTGTTGATGACACATTTTTCTGATAAATCATTCAAAAATAAAAGAACGAGTATTAATAACTGATCACCATCAAAATTTTCACCTGGTAAGTTACTTGATATTAGTACATCTTTCTGGTGAGCATAGCTGGCTGCTGATTTCATCTAGTTTTTTTAGAAATAATCTCGAGCCGAGTCTATCATAAATAATTCCCATGAATCCTGGAAAATTGAAAAGGACATGCGAAGACCTGATTAATTTCGGTAGGTTCTTTCATAAATAGGTTATTTTAATCAACATTATATGGAAACAGCATAATAAGTAATATGTTCTGTCTCCATTACTCATGATAAAAATTAGAATAGTATAATATCTACTGACCTATGAGCAAGAGTTATCTTCAAACTGAACAAACGGATTTTTCCTTTTTAAAGACAAAATACTTACTTCCAAAAATCGCTGGTAGTATACAAATGTGTGTGTCTTTGCTGCAAGGAAGTCTATATTGGGCCAACAGATCGAACCTTGGGTATTAGAATCAAGGAGCATGTGCATAATAGCCCTTTCAATAATTCTGGAATCTACAACCACCTAAGCAAAGACTGTAACGAAAAACCGAACAGATACTCGGCGAAAAATGAATGAATGCTAATAGAAAAGAAAGCACTCCTAATTCGTAACCCACAACCTAAGCTAAACAATCAACTAGCTACGTCACTGTATCTCAAACTATGATCAACTCATCGTGCCTGAGTTGGACAAAAAATGAAAACTTCATCCAACAAACAAATGTCAATATCTACAGATCTAGCATTTAGCAGACACAGGATCCATAAATATAGTTAATAATTCATTTCCATTACTCCTGTCATTCCACTGCATTCATTAGAGTTTCATCTGATTTAATTTTATCAGCAAGTTGCTACACATGATTCATTCATTTCCATTATTTCTGTGGATAAATCTCTCATCCCGTTACATCGAACAGTTCGATCTGAAATATGTTACCTCAGAATCAAAACACCTTAACAATTTGATTCAATCAATGGTGTTGTAGATCTTGAAAAAGAAAATTGTGGCACATGATCAAATCTATAAAAAAAGATAACAGAAAATGGTTCTATCCAAATTTTAATATTAATCATCTTCTTTCACATTGATCTTGGTATCAATAATTTTATCTGTGCATGTGTATTAAATGGCTAGATCAGAAACATTGGTTTGTTTTAGCGCAAAGCTACACAATAAAATACCTATGCTTTGTCCATTGTGGGGAACTGAGCCCTGAATTCTAGCATTGTAAGTTTGTAATGTTGCTGTTAACCCATTGGGGGACTCAGAGATATTATGTTTAGCTATGGCTATCCCCAATTTTGAGCTAATGATGGGAATAAAAGCAGTAAACAGCAGCATTTATCTAGCTTTTAGCTGAAAAAATGACATTAAGTACAATTTTTGTAATGCAAGCGTAGCTGAAAGTGCAAAGCCCTTCTTCTTTGCAGCCCAGCATGCTAACCAAGCCTTATCCAATCCCATTTCCTCTCTGATTAGCAAATACACTTGCATTTAAAAAAATATAATTATTTTTAGGTCTTAAGGTTATCAGTTTGTTTTATGGTTTCAGAAAATTACCTATATCAATTAACAAAAATATGTTTCATGATAAGCTGTTATTGACATTTTATTATTCGTTTTCTTATTTATTTTACCTTTCACATGGCTTTCTCGAAATCAACCAGAGGGCGCTGCTGTCTTAGGATAAGGGTGACATCATAGTTCGACAGCAGAGGGTCTGTTACTATAGGTGGATGGTGTTACCAAAGTTCTATAAACAGATGGTCTTACTAGGCATATTGTGTGTGTTTTACAAATATTGATGGTGTTTCTATAGGCATATAGTTTTACTATAGTCCCATAGAACTGCGTACAGATTTCAACTTGTCTCAACTTATGTTTATAGTTTTCATTACATTTGTTTCATTACATATGTTTTACAAAGGCGGATGGTGTTACTAGACAGATAGTTCAGTAAGATGATGAGTTCATTGTAGGTTGTTTCAACATCTATATTTTATAAGTAAATCTATTATTTTTACTGATTATATTTCTATGTACTGTGTATAACAATAAATACGTTCTTGACAAAATATTTCATAGGATAGTGTTACTTTAAGTGGATGACGCTACTAAGGACAATATTATCGTAGTTTGTAAGATGATAAATTAGTCAACAGTATTTTACCATATTTGCATAGCATACTTTTTTACAAATATCTTTCCTGAACAGGACAAACTTTTTGTGATAATATCTCTCTAAATATCATGCGATAATTTAACATACAATTTTATTGCTTCACTTTATACACATTTTTCACCAGTTTAGCTTTATGGATTAAATGTATCCTTATGCTATTCCTCTACCCGTATAAATATGATTTTTATTGTATTACAGTAAATGAGTTCTTGATAAAATATTTCCTTTTACACATTAACAGTTACTTTATAGTTTTCACTTCCCTGTGTTTTACAAAGGCTTACAGTGCTTCTATGGGTGGACGCTGTTATTATTATAAGGTCTTACTAAGGACAGTGTTGCTTTGGGCAAACTATGAAACTAAGAGCAGTATTTCTATTGTTTCATAGTATTTTAACATACCTGTCATTTTCCATTTACAAACAAAAGCATTATTTCAATGAGACAACTATTATAACACTGTTACATATGTCAGTTTTTATCATACACACTATCTTAATTTATCAATTGTTTAAAGAGGTAAATATTATAGCAAATAATTTACCTTACATACTTTTACAATTATCTGTCATTTTCTGTATAACACACTTCACTAATTCATTAGTTCTATAGTTTTGCTTCTATATCTAATTTGTGTTAAACACTTTTTGCATTTCTGACTTTTATACGTAAAACACTTATTGCTAGTTCATTTATATAATTAATATATTCTGTAGCATCTATCCACTTTGAAGAGAATACTTGTTTATATTTCAAGTTTAGCTTTGTAAGTTGATTTGTTTTGCTAAAGTTTAAAGGATCAACTTGGGATATGACGGTGGGTAAAAGAAAATATGAGGCTTAGCTAACTAATGAATAAATTTTTTTTATAAAATTCTTATCAATGCTATAAGTGTAGTTATTAGTTTAGTTGCCAATTTTGATTTCATTCCTTTAAGTCGCAAACTCAATAATTATTTTTGCCTCAAATTTTTTGACACGTAAGGTGATTTTTATTAGATATAAAAACTTTTTGTCAATACACACCAACAAACCACAGCAAGCAAGAAGCCCCCCCCAGTGGTACAGCGGTATGTCTGCGGAGTTAAAACGCTAGAAACCGGGTTTCGATACCCGTGGTGAGCAGAGCACAGATAGTCCATTGTATAGCTTTGTGCATAAATTCAAACAAACAAAACAAAAAGCAAGTAAGAAAGTGACACTCGATAGTAGGCAATTTTAGCTTTAGGATTGCAACCCTTTTATTTGGAACAGTCCTATACTTTACATAACCAACCAGATTCTTTAAAATATATGGTGGTAGTTTTTTCTCTGTAAAACAGTGTTAAGAACTTTCTTTATAGTAACGCCATGGAATCTAGATTAACAATTTCTTGCACTCGGTACAGCTGTATCAAGCATCATTATTTACTCTAATTGCTTAAGCTAATATCACATGACGCTAAACGCTTTTTAATTAGGAGAATTTCATAAAATCTGTGCTTAAAAGTTGGCAATGAATAATAACTGTCCACCCATATGATTCTTTTGAAAGCTTGAGCTAGAAACTACTAATCTAGTTTGCTTGTCCTAACCAATACTTATGTATCTACTCGTCCTTTCACCCTATAGTTTTGCTGCTCTAAATCAGCCGTCTTTAATTCGAATTACAAAAAAAAAGGTCCACCTTTACTCTTAGGTGAAGCTGTAGTACAAATGTCAGACTGATAGCTCACGTGTTTTTTTGCGTAGGCGTGCGCGAAAATTTTGGTCAAAATTAAGCGGTTTTTGTTAAATAACTTTGCACATATGGCTTATATTTAGATCAGAGTTGACACCTAATTGTAAGTTGCACAGATCTATCAGTGCAACAAATTTGAAAAAAAAATCCATTAAAGTTAAGTATGTTTCTTTATATAAAAAAAGCCCGTTCTTTCGGTGCGAATATATTACAAAAAAAAAAGGAAAAATTCAATCAAAATTGGAGATTTTATATCTCGTGTAGTTATTAACTGATTGCCTAGAAATTTGGTATGTGAAGTAAGGGTCCAGTAGCGCACATCCACGAAAAATATATGATAGTTTGAATTACACATTCCGAGCTAAGGAAAGTGGAAAATGGCAAAACTATCATACTTGTTAAGTCTTGATATATAATGTATGCTATTTTGTAACTTCTTGGAATATAAGTTGAATAAGAAACACATCAGTATTTCTTAGTTTCTGAGAAGTGTGATTAATGTTAAATACAAGTCCCTGGCATCCTTTAAGAATCTCGAAAACGAAACTTATTTATTTATACTGAATGCAATATAGCTGATACAATTAAGGGTTGTTATTTTAATGAAGAGGTAAAACTTAAAGTTAATATTTTATTGGATAACGGTGATTTGTATATATATATAAAAGAAATTCACAATGTTAGAGTTTGTTGTTGTTTGTTTTAAAGCCAAGCCACATTGAGCTATTTGCTGTGTCCACTGCGGGGAAATGGAACCCCGGATTTTAGCATTGTAAGTCTGTAGCCTTACCGCTGTCCCACCATGGGACCACAATGTTAAAGATAAAAACTGTTCGACTGAACACACTACAGTAACTCTCGAACTTAGTGCTTCGATTACTGTATCTCCGGGTGAAAAACAACATCTACATAAGCCAGATAATAAACTTAACACTTTACAAAAGTCAAGTTAAAGAATGGATATCTGTAATGTAATAGAAATAAATTTGGCTCATGCAACAGTGATTTAAAAAAAATCAAAGCATAATCTGATCCAAGAAAAACTTATATAAAAATGACAGTATATAAATGATAATTCACGTTCAGGTGTTACCCACCTTCGCGGATTAATAATCCATGTTCAGGTGTTACTACGATCATGGATTAATAACTTATGTTCAGGTGTTAATCCGATCACGGACTTATGTTCAGGTGTTAATCCGATCATGGATTAATAACTTATATTCGGGTATTACTCCGATCATGGATTAATAACTTATGTTCAGGTGTTACTCCAATCATGGATTAGTAACTTATGTTCAGGTATTACTCCGATCATGGATTAATAACTTATGTTCAGGTATTACTCCGATCACGGATTAATAACTTATGTTCAGGTATTATTCCGATCATGGATTAATAACTTATGTTCAGGTGTTACTTCGATCATGGACTTATGTTCAGGTGTTACTCCGATCATGGATTAATAACTTATGTTCAGGTATTACTCCGATCATGGATTAATAACTTATGTTCAGGTATTACTCCGATCATGGATTAATAACTTATGTTCAGGTGTTACTACGATCATGGATTAATAACTTATGTTCAGGTGTTACTCCGATCATGGACTTATGTTCAGGTGTTAATCCGATCATGGACTTATGTTCAGGTGTTACTACGATCATGGACTTATGTTTAGGTGTTACTCCGATCATGGATTAATAACTTATGTTCAGGTGTTACTCCGATCATGGACTTATTTTCAGGTATTACTCCGATCATGGATTAATAACTTATGTTGAGGTGTTACTCCGATCATGGACTTATGTTGAGGTGTTACTCCGATCATGGACTTATGTTCAGGTGTTACTCCGATCATGGATTAATAACTTATGTTCGGGTATTACTTACCCAGAAGCAAGTGCACTTTATATTCAGTCTAGCTAAGTATGAAATGCGTTCCTTTAGTAAATGTGCTCTTACAATGACTCCTACTGATAATTCCGTAGAAATATAAGATAAAGAAAGTGGATAAACATATATAACACAGGTAGCTTTGACAATCCCAAAATTTCCCAAATAAAACTTTCTGAAAATCAATGACAAAAATACAAGCCTTTTTAAGAATATTACAATGCTGAGCGAGTTCCGGAATCATTTATTTAAGAATAGTAATAAATAAACAAATTTTTAGGGAATAATATATAATGCATTTTCTTTAGTGTCCTTTGAGAAATTCATGCTGTAATAAAGAAATTACGCTTGAGTTTTTAATAGTATTTTAATAGTTATTAACAGCAATAAGACGTTATTTTTATCTGGGTATCTACTACAAGATCATGATCTTTCCTCATGTTTTTTTTTTTTCATATACCTGGTGGAACACCCGTAAGTCTATGGATTCATAACGCTAAAATCAGGGGTTCGATTTCCCTCAGTGGACACAGCAGATAGTCCAAAGTTGCTTTTCTATGAAAACACACACTCATTTTTTTTTTATTTTTACGTAAAGTTATTTTAGCAGTTGCTGGTACATGGTACATATCTTCAAAATTGAGGTTGTGAGCTTCAGCGACCGCAAACAAACGTCGGTGATCTTTTCACTTAATAATTCGTTTATTTATTTCAGCTAACGATATTTGACAATATTTAATGCTTGAACTTAAATTTGTATTTGAAAGAGGTTTTAGTTTCTTTTACCAAGTTAATTGAGTAAAATGATGAGTATTATTTTTTAGGACTCTTAACCCTTTTTTAAATTTTAATTATTCATTTAGTATTATTAGATAAAGTTCGAAAGATAATTTTTTTATGAATTGTTACATCTTAGCGCGGGATAGAGATTTAATTAATAAAAACAAGTTTGAAATTATTTTAAATAGATAGTAATTTATCAAAATTGCGTATAAAAATGTCTTTGATAATGCCCATCTTCCAACCTTACTAAAAATACATTCACGAAATATTTCAATTAAAAATTAGTCTTCGATGTTAATATTCCTGTAAGTTTCATTTTCTAATCAACAGATGGCGATAACAAATATTAATAATTTCTTACTGTACCCACACATATATTTTTTAGTGAGCGTTTTACAAAAGTGGGTTAGTTTAGTTGTTTATTTTAAAGCAAAGCCACATTAGGCTATCTGTTGTGATCACTGAAGGGAATCGAATCCCGGAATTTAGCGTTGTAATACGTAAAATTACCGCTGTGCCACCGAGAGAAATCAAATCTCGATTTTTGTGTTTTAAGTCTATTATTACCTTACTGCTGTCCCACCAGGTGACTACGAAAATAGATTCATAATTTTCATTTATCTGCAGCTCCAATAATAACTCGTATTTTATAAAATTTTTCATTTCAAGTGCTTTATAATTATCTGTAAATATCCATTTGTTTGGGCTCTGTTTGTAGAGACTGATAATTTAGTAATACATATAAACGTTTCAAGTATTCGAAATTCAATATGTAAAAGTAAAAAAAAAAAAAACAAACAAGGGCACAAGAAAATTCGTCGATTATTTGATATTTATGTAATGGTCTAAAATATGCAAATAAAACTTATAAGCACAAATATCTTCACTGGTTTCATTTGAAATGAATATAAGTTCAAAGCAACACTTTACAGTCAGTGTCAAAAATAAGAAATATGGTGCTATAATCTATGATTAACTTGTTGGTGGTTTCCACTTTTACTCGTTTTATTATCTTTAACCCTAATTTTTACGATAGGAGAAGGGGTCTCTAGATGCCCTTGGGACGTTGAAAAGCTTCTAACTTCTAGTGCAGCAAGACAAGACATGGCCTAGTTTTATGCATGCTGGGCTTTGATAGGAAGATCCCAGAGTCGAGCCGCGATATGTTCATGAACTCTCTCAACACAGGCTCAGTCAATTTTACTGACCACGTGACCTCTTTGTACTCGTTTAAAGTCTTTATAGATTTGATACTGTTAACTTTTAATATAGTATGTATATTTTCAAAAAAGTTGGCAGTTTTTCAGTAAACATTATAAGTCTTTCACATACAAAAAAGTCATATTATTAGTGAAGTATTTAAATGAACTAAAAATGATTTGTCCGTGAATATATTGAGTATTTGTTTTGAATAGCCCGTGTGCAAAGTGATTTTCGTGTTAAGATTAAAAATACTTTTCTTCATCTCAAAAATCTCAAATTTCATTTGAGTTATCTTTGAAACCTCCTAAATACATTTCAAACGTTTGTTTTCTGTAAAACTCTTTACATTTTATATGTTATTTTCTCCACCCTAGGTATATACACGGTTGGTCAATTTGACCGACTTCGTAATCACCAAAAAAGATCGAAATAAATCTAAATTACCATTTTTTATTTCTAGAATGACTTCATATTATAACATGACACTACATTCGGTTATCTTAGATAGCTTTAAACTCGCAACTGTATACATCTTTTTATAATTAAATTTTATTGTTTTATTGCCCTTTTAACCGTGTCTAACTACTATTCGCGCCATTTAAGTTGTAAATCACTTGGGGAACGTGAAGCTCACGTTATGCTATCAAATTACCTTACCCATCAGCTGATCGAGTGTGCCTCGAGAAACACTTTTATGATACTATTTTTATTATTTATTTTATCTAATCTAACCTTAACTAACATAAAGAGATCCGTATTTTTACGTCCTAGTTACTTTTATAATAATAACTAAAGGATAAACTTAAAAAAAAGGTACTTACCCGAGTATTCATTTTTCTTTGCTGTCGAATATTGATGACACTTAATCCTACTTTTTATACTAATGGTAGTAGTGCATTAAATAATTCTTATTTAATTAAATAATGCACCAAAGAACATAGAATAATAATATGCAAAAAGCAGACAATTTCCTCTAACAATCACATTTTTCCTGGCTTTCTAACTATGCGACAAGAGCTGTTACAAATTTATCCAAGCTAGTCATTACCTTTCCCGTGGGAAGGGAGCCTGTACTACAAGCGCAATATAATACGTCATTTGATAGATGAAAACCTTGGCTTTCTGTAAGTTACAGGTGATATATGATTAAATGTAAGAGAGAACTATTAACAAATCTTGAAAGAAAGGATGTGACAGGTGGGTGTGGCAGGAGGGTCTGATTTTCTATTTGATAGTTCTGTAATCAAACAAAACTGAAGACTATAAACATTATGGTTTGTCTGAGCAATGACGATTTTATAGTAAGTAATTTACGTTTAATTTCATTGTTACTGGAGGGGTGGTGGATAAAATATAGAAGAGAAGATACCTAGAGAAAATGTGTCACGTGTGTCACACAAGAGGCAATTCAGGAATTTTTTAATAATTGTCTTATAGAATTAAGAACTTAAAACTTACATACCATTAACATATGGATTATTAGCTAAGATCGTATGCTATGCTAATTGGTATAAAGTAAACAAAAAGTAGTTTAATAAAATTTTGAATGTAAGACACTAAAACCTTGTGTCATGCACAGTAAATGATACCCATGGCGATAGGGTGAACATATTCTGCATTTTGAGTTGTGGGGATGTTATAAGAGTGACACTATATCCCAGTTTCGAATAAAAATAATTGGATAGGCAGCAGTATTTTTTAAACTGGTTGTCTACCTTCTGGTCAGTAGTACTAAATTAATGATGGCTACATACTTGAACTCTAGGGTCTCTGACCTGGCCTTTTAGACCACATGTTACATAAGGTGCCGTTCAGATTGAAAATACCTAATCTAGTGCAAAATATTTGTATAAAAATTCAAGCTCAATCAACATGTTTAGTTTAAGGTCATGTTTTCAAAACTTTCAGGGTATATTTCTATCCAGTTGGCTTAGAGTGAAGGTTGCTGACATTTTTTAACTCTCAAACTGTGCATAAGTAGATGTAACTAATAATGAAGAGCACACCACAACTACAATAAAATTTCTCAACTTTCCAAAAAAAAAAAAAAGAAGAAACTAGAAAAAAAAAGATTCATACTTTAACGAAGACCTAAATTTACATAGTGGTTTATTGAAAATCTCTGAAAATATTCTGATAGATGATATTGTTTTGATCTTAACAAAGTATTTATATAAATTTGCTTAAAGCATTAAAAGAAGTAAACTGGCCACTCTCGTATCTCACGATCGTCTAACTGCCCACTCCTGTACCTCACGATTGTATAACTGACCACTCGCCCCCCAGTGGTACAGCGATATGTAAACTTTAAATCTTAATGTTGCATCATTATTATTCTTGTCGCTTAATGTAAGCCTTTTACAAAAATATCGACTCACAAAACATTCAACAATGTAAAGACATTGTGAATTTATTGCAAATCCTTGATAATAAATTTCTTGTGAATTTTCTTTATATAAATTATAAACTACTCTCACACCGTCTAGTGTTACCTATCTTTCTGTAACAGGAGCTCGACTCGCAGTCTGCGGGTTCGAATCCCAGTCCCACCAAACATGCTCGCCCTTTCAGCCGTGGGGGCGTTATAATGTGACGGTCAATCCCACTATTCGTTGGTAAAAGAGTAGCCCAAGAGTTGGCGGTGGGTGGTGATGACTAGCTTCCTTCCCTCTAGTCTTACACTGCTAAATTAGGGATGGCTAGCCCTCGTGTAGCTTTGCGCGAAATTCAAAAACAAATAAAACAAACAAACAAACTATCTGTCAATAAATACTATGGTATACCATGTCTAGCTACTATGGTGTTCACAAAAGCCTTGGCGATCTTTTCTGCTTTCTGATCAGGTAAGCATATAGCCTCAGGAAACCTAGTCAAGTAGTCCGCAACTACTAACACCTATTTGTTTCCTGCGTAGGACGTAGGCAATGGGCCTAATATGCCCATAGTCACTAGCTGAAAAGGTGTTGCTAGATTCAGCATTCTTTGCTAGGAAGCGTTCTTAAAGTGTGGACTCGTTTTTCGTTTTTTGACATTCTATGCACGAGTCACAATAATATTTAATATCTTTTCTTATCCTACTGTATGCTTTAACAAAAGCTAGGTGTGCTGCAAATGGCATGTCATCATAACTTTAGTTTTTAAGTCACGTGGTACAACTATTTGTAACGACCTGTTATCTTTAACCCTTTTACATAAGATATTTGAATCTAACTGTATCGCTGTATCTTCTCCTTGTAATACTTTGTTTTGTAAGGCATTTAATAACGGATCTTTCTTTTGCTCACTAATCACATGATCTAAATCCCAAATTACTTCTAATTCATCTTTATTTTCAGTTTTTACTTCTCTTACTTTATTAATTATCTGTTTTTCTTCAGTTTCTGCTGCATTTCCTATTCTAATTCTACTCAGACCATCAACATTAGAATGCTTCCTACCTTGTCTATGTACTATTTCAAAATCATAATCCTGTAACAATAATGCCCATCTTGCTAACCTAGTGGAGGGGCCTTTTAGTGTCATTAACCATCTTAATGGTGCATGATATGGGATAATAGTGAACTTCTAACATACAGATAACAACGGAAAGTTTTGATTCCATGCACTACAGCTAAGCATTTTTGTTCTGTAACTGAATAGTTTACTTCAGCTTTTCCTAACTGTCTACTTTGATATGCTATAGGGTGTTCTTTTCCATTTTCATCTAACTGTAATAATACTGCTCCTATAGCGAAACTTGAAGCATCTGTGCTTAAGATAAACTCTTGGGCTACTCTTTTACGAACGAATAGTGGGATTGACTGTCACATTATAACGCCCCCATGGCTGAAAGGGCGAGCATGTTTGGAGTAACGGGGATTCGAACCCGCGACCCGCAGATTGCGAGTCGAGTGCCCTAACCACCTGGTCATGCCGGGTCATAAGATAAACTCTTTACTGAAATATGGATAGCTTAAAATTGGTGCTTTTAATAAAGTTTTTCTTAGTTTCTCGAATGCTTCCTGTCTTTTATCTGAAATGTTATTTATTTCTTAGTTAATTCAGTTAAGGGTTTTGCTAATAATGCGAAATGTGGTATAAACGTTCTATAGAATCGTACAAATCCTAAAAATGCAAGAACATCTTTTTTGGGCACTGGATAATTTCTACAAACGTCTAACATTTTAGAGTCAGATTTTACACCATCTGTGGTCACCAAATGACCTAAATATTCTACTTCTTTTTTCAGGAATTGACATTTACTTGGTTTAAGCTTTAAATTTGCTTTCCTTAATCTATCAAATACATGCCTTAACTTCTCTTAGTGTTCTTCAAAACTTGCAGCGAACACTATAACATCGTCTAAGGAACAAACAAATTCTGAATCTTGCAAGCTTGATAATACAACATACATTAACCTCTGGAATGTTGAAGGGGCATTGCATAAGCCAAAAGGCATTCTATTAAACGATTTTTACCTGAAGGTAATATAAAAGCAGTTTTAGCTTTATATTTTTCATCTATCCCACCTGCCAATACCCACCTTGTAAATCCATACATGAAAAGTACTTACTCTTATCTAACCTATCTAAAGTTTCTTGGACATTAGGAAGTGGGTAGATGTCTTTGACTCTTACTCCATTCACTTTTTGAAAATCTACACATAATCTTAATTTTCTGTCCTTTTTAGGAACTAATACAACTGGAGATGCAAATGGACTACTACTGTCCTCTGTTACTCCTTGTTCAAGCATCTATTTTACACATTCTTTTAATTCTACCCTGCGTTTTTCTGGTACTCTGTAGGGTCTCTGTGCTATAGACTTACTGTTATTCAACACTATCTTGTGTCTAACTTTATTTGTTCAACCATTAGGGTCATTTTCTTCTACAAATATATCTCTATACTCTTCTAAAAATGTTATTAACGGTGTATACCATGTGTAAAGACCTTATAAATTTTGATGTATTTTGTTCAATGTCAGTCTTAGAATCAGTTTCTTTAGTATAACCGTAAGTTACTTCGAGTTAGTCACTTGTGAGCTCCACTCGCTACTGCAATCCCCAATTAAATAAATTTGGTGTAATCGGCAATACAGTCGAAGCTCCAATGACTAGCCTTAAGGGTACTCCCCATTACTTTTTACTTCATCTCAAAAAGCTCAAATGTTATTTGCGTAATCTCTTAAACCTTCTAAAATAAATTCAAACAGTTTTTTTCAGTAAAATTATATATTCCATCTGTTCTCTTTGCCCTAACTCTATACAAGATTGGTCAAATTGACAGGTCTTGCAACCACCAAAAAAATGAAATCGAAATAAATCTAAATTACGCTTTTTTCAATTTCTAGAATGGCTTCAAGTTGTAACGTGAAACTGCTTTTGTTTATCCTTTAATCTAAAATCTGTCTATTCTAAATGTGCCTGTCCATGAAAAATTTTCGTTTGTCCATTAACCTAATATCTATCTCTTTTCATACTTTGTCCATTGTGAATTTGACAATCTTCCTTGAATTCTTTATTAGTGTTTAGGTCTATTTTTGCGTGTACCGGGAACAATCAATTACATTTAGGAATTATTCTATTACGGCTGTTAATATTGTACTATGGTAAAATACTATGTTTATTATCACATGAAGGTCGTGGCTTGTACCCTGAGCACGAGTACAACATTTGACCCCTTCCAAGGCCATATCCGTGTATGTAATGCATTAGTATACTAAGTTTTACTTTGTAAAGTGACAACTTTATCTGCTAGCAGTAAATGGACAATCGAAAATATCCTGGACAGGCATTTTCCAAAATAGACATTTTGACGAATCTGCCCATTGAAATGAACAGTTGACGACCCAGAGTCTGTTTACAAGTGCATTGAACATTGTAACAGGTTCCGGTTTCCCACCAATTTAAAAATGTGATCATACCAAAGAGAACGCATGACGAACGCTAATGATTTTCCTCACTCCTTTAGTAAATGGGGATTATAGCTTATAGTACCTTTATAGAGTCAATTTAAATCTTCTTTAGCTGTAGAATTGCCTCGCAAAGGGAAAAATACGTAATGAAATTTATATAACAAGTTGTTTCAAATTTTAATACTGATTATTTTTTCAGATTTTAGAAAATCCAAAAACAATTAAAAATATGTTGCATATTGAGGGCACTTTGCATCGAAAAGGGCAGGGTTCGAATCCTTAGAACTCTGCTCCTGACAGACGTGCTCAACGATCTGAGTTAGCTCTCGCATGCTAGAGAGATTTCATCATTTTCGTGTCACGTGCAGTTGTAGTCATTCAATAATATTTTATTTAAGAGATCATCTGAAATTGTGTATATGACTCAGTAACTTTTTTCTGTAATAAATCAAGGCCTATCACAGATGACTCCGGCCACATGTGTTTTCAGTTTATTCTTTAAATGCTGAACCCATTGTTAATGCGGGAATGCATATACTAAAAGCTTGATGGGCCTATTTTTTCAGTGAGCCTGGAGCTGCAGCTTCACCAGCCCCTGCCTTGATCTGGTTCTGTGTCTACAGTATCTCCAGCCTTGTTTTCTTACTTTTTTTTATGATCCCTATTTGCAAGTTTTTAAATTTCTAATTTTTTATTTATTTTGTATGCTGGATTTTTATTTTCAACTATGGGCAAAGGATTATTTGATATTGTAGCTAACTTTATATATTGTAATGTTAATAATCATAGCTACTAGCTAGCTGATATGGTTTTCACTTCATACATAATATAGGGGTTGGCACCCTAAAGACAGCATGTACAAAGCAATGAGTATCTATATGTTACAGTCATCTAATGTTCATCTATTATTGGCTAGTAATTCCTGTTTCACTCTGTACTTAAGCTTTTTAAAGGAACATCAGATATTTGTAAGAAAGCTAACTTGAAGGGGTAATGATAACATGGCCAAGTGGTTAGGGTGCTTGACTTGCAATATGAGGATCGAGAGTTCGAATACCTGTTCCACCAAAAATGGGGGGGGGGGTATAATCCTACTATTCTTTGGTAAAAGAGTAGCCCAAGAGTTGGCGGTGGTGAGAGGTGACACTAGCTGTCTGCCTTCCAGTCTTTCACTACTAAGCCAGGGACAGCTGGTGTAGATAGCCCTCGTGTAGCTTTGCGCGAAATTCAAACCTATGATTTTCGCCTAACCTTATTTAGTATTCTACAAAATATACCAAGTTGTTTTTCTTATAAGCAGTTAAGAGAATAATAATAAGATTAATTACAAATGGGCCGTTTTGAGCGGCTTTCTTTTCCTTGTGAGTCTTACATGCGTGCTTTATTGTGGATTATTACATGTTTACAGTCTTAGCAGTCAATATTAAAGGTTTTATATTGTTGTTTGAACTGAATCTTTACTGTTTAAGGTATTTTTTCCCAGAACGTTCTATTAGGGTTTTGTGCAATCCCTTGCGATCCCTATTATGAACCATTATCGTTATTTATTATAACAAGTGCTAAGTATTAGAATTTCAAATAGTCCGAAGCCGAGTTAACTGATAATTTAAATTTAGTAGTTAGATTGTACATTGGATTTATTAGTTAAATTAAAGCCGATATACAGTCAGTTTATGATATTTGCCAAAATATCATAAACGTTTTAATATACAACACAATTTACAATAACAATTATTACAAATAGTTATTACAAACAAAGATTTATAAACAAACTTACAAACAATATAAAAGCTTCTTTCTAGTTTAGAACTCCCTGCATATCTTATCCAGGGTTTACGATGAGCGAGTTAATTTCAAGTCGATGTAGATACGATACTCCGAGAAGCTAGCTAGCTTTGTCCTTTGTCACACACACTGAATTGTTTGTCCGTTGAAGTTAGGTAATAAACGTTATAAAACGTTATAAAAATAACAGTTATAGCTTTCGAAGTTTATAGCACACTGATTATAGCGAGCTACTAATAGACACTCTCTTTTAGGCGCGTCGCGTTGGTTGTATTAAGGTTTTGTAGAAAATTCAGAATACATAACAATACTGAACTATATTTAAACGTTTACGTATAAAAATATATTGTTGATTCTTACTCTCGAGAAACTTTTACAACTTTGGAGAATAGGTGGGAGTATCGCAATACATATTGTTACGTCTCCAGTCGTTAGTTGATTTTCCGTAACTTCGTTCCCACGAAACTTTAGCGACACAAGTCCTTTCTTAATAAAACTGGTTTATTCTTTCTGAATATAACTTTACCAATAGAATTTTCAACAGTC
>NW_013667847.1:84766-93120 GCF_000517525.1 Limulus polyphemus | reverse complement strand
CTTCTCTCTAGTCTTACACTGCTAAATTAGGGACGGCTAGCGCAGATAGCCCTCGTGTAGCTTTGCGCGAAATTCAAAACAAACAAACAAACTTTCTGTAACAAGGAGAAATTTTAGATTTCTGCGTTACACTGTGGACTATTTCAGTTACACAGTGCAAAATTTCACTCTTCACGTAAAACATAATATGGTGTATTTGAACACTAACGTGCCTATTTTCTCCTCGAGATATGAAGTGGCTTTGTATAGCTGCATTACACTTCTTTCTGTACCACAGTGGGGTTTTATAGACTTGTGTTCAACATTTACCTGCAGACTTGTCTTCCTGTGTTGTGTGTCATTTTGATGATATAAATAGCAGTTCGACCACTACTAAGTCTGTCGTAATCCCAGCTGGTCTGATGCGCCCTAGTATTTCGTGAAAGGCATTGTCGGCGCTGGATATGTCAGATATAGTTTAGTTGACGTATTATTACACCCGTCTTTACTTTCACTCATAAGAACTTAACTCTCCAACCCAAAGCTTAGTTTATTCTTTTTTCTTTGCATTTTTTCCCTTTAACATCTTGTTCAAAGCTTACATTACAAAATCTTATTTTATCGTGTAATACAATGTGACTATGCTCCCCGACTTCCATGTAATGGTATCATACAGTTCGGTTTGGTGTCACCTCTATCTGAAACAGATTGCATCTTTTGGACCCCTGCATTTCACCTTTTTCTGTAACACAATAAAACTTTATAATATCACGTTTCATGTTACATTGTAAGACAATGTGGTTTCTCCGTTCTTCAGTGTTCCATCTCTTCCAATAAGACCGAGCACCACTGTATTCTTTCACCTCTTTCTGTAACGTGTGATAACTGTATACTACAATATTTTATACTGTCCTGTAGTAAAATGACGTTTTGTTATTCTGTGTCTCATCACTTTCCATGAGATCATTCATCTTTATATCCCTGTATCTTACTTCTTGCTATGGAGTATAACTTCATATTTTAATGTTATGTTTCTACCTGTAGCGTTACATGATGTAGTTTTACACTTCTGTGTTACATCTTTTGTTGTTTAATGGGATAGCTTTACACTCCCGTGTTACATCTTTTGTTGTTTAATGGGGTAGCTTTACACTCCTGTGTTGCATCTCTTGTTGGTTCAAGGTACAGCTTTACACTCCTGTGTTGCATCTCTTGTTGCTTCAAGGTACAGCTTTAAACTCCTGTGTTGCATCTCTTGTTGCTTCAAGGTACAGCTTTACACTCCTGTGCTGCATCTCTTGTTGGTTCAAGGTACAGCTTTAAACTCCTGTGTTGCATCTCTTGTTGCTTCAAGGTATAGCTTTACACTTCTGTGTTGCATCTTTTGTTGCTTCATGGTGAAATTTTACACTATTTTACTTCCTCTTTTCCTGAAGCATCTTTTACTTTTTGACATTCATCTTTTCTTATAACAAAAACAGTTCATACTCCGATATTCAACATCATACAATATAAAACATTACATTTTATTCAGTTTATTATCTTTCTTTGCATTTCTACTTAACTGACCACTTTATTAGGACTTCCACTTAATATCATCTTGGAAAATTAACATGGATCCTGCATGGCATAAACTCTCCATGTTGTGGAAGATGTCTGATTTGATCGTAGATTATTCCTTAAGGATTGCGGTCTACAGTTCACAAATGTTGGTAGACTATTACAGTGGTACATGAATGCGACATTCATGCTTATCCTAAATGCATTAAATTGAATAAAACCAGATCTGGTGATTGTGCTGTCCAAGAAATAAACCTGAACTCAGCATCAAATTCTCTGAACCAATTTCAGACAATGAATGTGAAGGATTGTTACGTTATTGTATTGGAAGAGCCCTTATTCATCAAATTATAAATACAGCACTGGATGGTCGACAGCAATGCTCAGGTGCACTCTGGAGGATGTTCACTTTCCTTAAAGAAATCTAACCTCTGTAGCCATAACATTCTCAACACCATTACATCAACTTTAGCAGCTTACACAACTTGAACAGCACAAGTATGGTCAAGTGTTTAAAGTGATTTTCTCCTACTTTTCACTCTACCGTTAGTACAAAATAAGACAAAACTTGATTTATCAGATCACATCATACGTTTTCAGTCAATTATTGTCTACAATATGTACTTTAAGCACAAATAAAACCATACTTTGTTATTTGTATCTGAAATAAGACGTTTTTAGCCTAAATGTTTGTTGTCATAATTCATGACAATTTCTGTAGTATCTTTAAACGTTTGAGAAAGGCAAATCCTGAATATCCTTGAAATAGGCCATTGGAACCAATTTTATGTTTATTGCGGCCCGGCATGGCCAGGTGGTTATGGTGCTCGACTCGCAATCTGAGGGTCGCATCCCACCAAACATGCTCGCCCTATCAGCCGTGGGGGACGTTATAATGTGACTGTCAATCCAAATATTCGTTGGCCAAGAGTTGGCGGTGGGTGGTGATGACTAGCTGCCTTCCCTCTAGTCTTACACTGCTAAATTAGGGACGGCTAGCGTAGATAGTTCTCGTATTGCTTTGCACGAAATTCAAAACAAACAAACAAATGTATGTTTATTGCACTTTAAATCCCTCATCAATGATATTTTCCTTTGATCTACACCAGCGTGTGGTGTCATAGTTTCCCTAGTGGTAGATGTATTCTCCTTCGATTGTCTGTGATGAAAATTTATGGTGATAGATGCCTTTGTACACCTTTTGATAAAACTACTCTAGCTAGAAAAGCATCAATAATCATACCCTTTTGAAAGTCGGAGAGATCCTTGCTCTTACTGATTGTTTTGTAGACTAACTGTGATATTATTACATCTTTACATTTACAAGTCTCAAGCAGTCATCTCACACATCACATGATTAATTTAATTTGCAAAAAAAAAAACGAAGTGTTATATAAACATGGATATGAAGAGTCTTAATATAGTGGCTTATCATTCAACACCTACATTCTTCTTATAACACGATATACTTCACATAAGCGAGGAATTAAGGTGCAATGTTATATTCCTACGTTCTATCTTACTTATAATCCAAATTCGAATTCGTGACAGAGTTTAGGTTTAAAAATCTTTCAAGCCTCAAAAAAAATTTGGGTCCTGAAAGACAACCCGGGGTACTCAAAAACTTTTGTTCTCTTCACCCCCCTTAATGGGCTATTTGTTGTGTCCACTGCGTATGTTTGTACTCCAACATGTTCTGTAACATGGCAGAACATCGAATTTCTAGATTTGTTTTTACTCTAAAGTAATATACCTTCTTTTTTCTATGTTTCAGTATAACACAGTATAATCTAACGTCGCCCTACATTCTACTTCTCGTTTTATCAAACTCTGCCACGTTGGTACACTGGCTTTGAGGATGAGGGTTCTGCATTACAGAAGAATTTGGATTATTTAATGAATTGAGCAAATAACTGGCAGATGACTTTTAATCATGATAAATACAATTTAATACATGTTAGGTATAATAATTTGAATTATACATATAATTTTGATGGGAATAACCTAAAAAGTGTCATAGAAGAAAAGAATCTTGGTGTTCTGGTTGATTAATCTCATCAGCCATCCAAGTAATGTGCTTTTGCTTGTTGTAAGACAAATAGGATTTTACGCTGTATCTACAGAACTATTGAACACAACTCCAAAGATGTTATAATGTCATTGTATACGCCATCGGTTAGACCGTATTTGAAATAATGAGTTCAGTCTTGGGTTCCTTACCTTAGGAAGGATATTGAATTGTTAGAAATAGATTAAAAGAGAGCTACTAATATGATATCGGATGGATAGGTTGCCATATGAGAACAGGTTAAGATATCTGAACTTGTTTTCTCTTGAAACAAGAAAAATTAGACTGAGGTTTTTACGATTGTTAAGCGAATTGATAGTGTTTATGCATCATCTTTTTTTCTTTCTTAATGGTAGGAATAGGGGACACAACTATAAATTGTAACGGGGTAGGAGTTATCTTCAGCTACGAAAACATAACGTTTTTAACAGGGTGGTCGGCCTTTGGAATGAGTTTCTTTCAGGTGCAGTGAATGCAGTTAATTTAAGGCTTGATAAATGTTTGAATGATAAGGGCTTGCTTTGAGTGTTGTACTTTTATTTTAAAGTTTAGTACAGCAAATGGGATAGCCTAGATGGACCAATATGCCTCTTGCTGTCATTAAGTTATATGTATATATATATATATATACTCTCACGCTTTATTTCTCACTCTAAAATAATACAGCTTTGCACTCCTATAATTCACTCCTCTCTGTAACACATTTTAGCTCTGCCCTTGTGGTACACCCTTTGCCATAGCAAGGTTAGTTTTATACTCGTATCGTTTACCGTTTCCTGAAATAGGGCGCACCTCTGAGCTCCCAATTTTATTCGATACGCGGCGCAACTTTCATGCAACAGATAAACATTTTACACTCCGCCTCTTTCTATAAAATGGCGTTATTTTTGCATTATTTGGTTTATATTTATCTGATATGAATACTAGCATAGTTCTATTGTAAAAATCTCCATCTAAGGCTGTCGTGTCCGTTGTGTTCGTGGATTCTTATCTGTTACAAGATGCCGAAACTTGTTTACCATGGCTGGAGAAAGACTTTCTGCAGGTCTTATCCTGAATGGTCAGCGTCGCCCAAGTTGATCCATATTTTGTTGTTGTCTAATGTCGTCAAGTACAAGGGACATCTTGATCCGAATTCGTCTTTATAATATGACTGTATGAATATTTGCCGTCGGAAAGGGCTGTCACTTATTCTTTCCAAAAGCAATTACCTTCGATGGCATCACACTACCCACGAAACGCAAAACAATATTAAAATGTAGTTCTGATAAATTACATTCCTTCGCGAATTTATATCTTCTGTGGTTGTCAAGTGACTTGCTGATTTGCATATTTAAAATAGTTTTAATATAATGTGCTAAACCGTCTGTATACAGCTGAACATGATCTGAAATAGATTGATTCCGGTATAGTTAACTGTTGTATTCGTTAAATTCAAGGCTGATAATAAGAATTGAAAAGTTATAGGTTTTTTATGGATTGTTTTCGTTAATTATTACCTGGTTTGATTACATATTTTGGAACTTATTGTCGAGTTTTGCTTTTGCCACACAACTTAACTTTGTTGGTCCGTCCAAGCAACTGGTTGTAACGCTAAGAGTGTAATAGCATGCAATCTCTCCCTTAAAGAGCTGCTCTCTTCAAATAAAAAAAAATCGATTTGTTGCTTCAGCATTTCACATTTCTGTTTTCTAACGCGTTGTACGTATTCGAAGTCGATGCTCAATACAAGATAACTATCAAAAACGTTAGCTCATGAGCTCTGACGTCATTCAGTTGCTCCAAGAGAGCGTAACGCGTGTGTCACCCCCCTCGGGTTATCGCCATCATTTAGATACTTTCACCTGCAGGATGCGGACGTTGCGAAGCACGTTGACACGGCGTGCCTACACTATGTTGATGCTTCAGGCTTCGCTACTTGATTAACCCAAGTATTTCACTATCGTCTGAGTTAGAACATTACGAGGCAGCATTGTCCAGAATATCAAGATGCGATTCGCTTATTTCGCAAACACTGATTAGCCCGAGAGTTTGAGATCACAGACACTACTTTAGGTGAACAAGAAAATAAACTGGTGAGTAATTTAGCTTAGTCTGTTGTCCACTTACAGTAATGAACTTAACTTGGTTGCCATTCACCATAATTTTACACTGAACTTTTTGGCCAGCACAGAATATGATGCCACACAGGCACACACATAATATTTTAATAGAACAGCTACTGATACATGCTCGAAATTTGCTACCACCATAAACATTCATTAGTGTGAAAGAGTTTTCATGGTATATTTTACCAATATATCGTATGCAAACATGAATATGCTGGTAGAATCAGGGAATATCATCCTGCATGGTATGTGGAGATGTATACGCTATGGATTAATACTAAAGTCCATTCTCAGCAGCCCCCTCTCTCCAGTGGCTCAGCGGTAAGTAAGTTTGAAGGCTTATAACACTAAAAACAGGGTTTCCATACCCGTGGTGGGCACAGCACATATAGCCTATTGTGTAGCTTTGTGCTTAACAACAAACAAACAGTAACATTCCAAGCAAGTAACACGTTATAACAATTAGTCCCTCAATATCACACATTACTATGAAACAACAGTTAACTGAAAAACAAATGTAAATACAAATCTCTCTACATTGAATGGAAGTGGTTATTTTCTTTTTCAAATGTATAGCAACCTTAATAAAAACAAAAGTATTTTACACACATCCAGTTCTTTAGAAAACCGCATACCATCTGGCACTCTTTCTTATTCTGTACCTCGAGGTTCTACGAGGGACTAACTCATTTTCATTAATAATAATGTAAATATATGCTAGCATAGCAAGAATATCATAAAATGAATAATTTTGCCCAGCATGGTCAGGTGGTTAGGGCGCTCGACTCGCAATCTGTGGGTCGCGGGTTCGAATCCCCGTCCCACCATACATGCTCGCCCTTTCAGCCGTGGGGGCGTTATAATCTGACGGTCAGTCCCACTATTCGTTGGTAAAAAGAGTAGCCCAAGAGTTGGCGGTGGGTGGTGATGACTAGTTGCCTTCCCTCTAGTCTTACACTGCTAAATTAGGGACGGCTAGTGCAGATAGCCCTCGTGTAGCTTTGCGCGAAATTCAAAACAAACTAATAATTTTTGAACGGATACACTCAACTGCCACGTGTGAGCATTTTAATTCCCAAATAAATTATTTTCCAGAATATGGTTTGGATGGATATGTAAAGATAATGATTGATTTGGTGCTTACCATTGACAAACTCTCCGGTATGTCTTTATTTTTCATATATTTCATACTGTTGCGAGCTTCCACAGCCCCTTACAAAATTTTCAGAATTTTTTTATGAGAAAACTGACTACAAGTTCTTTCACTTATCCTTCATCTTTCCTAGGTCCTATTAAGAGTTTCCCCCTCCCCAATTTCTACGTGGCCTTTAAGGTTCTATAATGAGCAGATTACCCCAACACCATTTGGAATAAATGGACTACATCTCAGTGTCATGTAGGCTATAAAAAATAATTAACTTGTTTTAGGTTCAAATAATTTTTATTATGTTTACATATTGTATTCGGGTAATCCATTTTTTATTTAGGCGGTTCAATATCGAATTCAAAACAGTCTGCACATGTAAGTGCTCTACTAACTGAGCTAAAGGGTTAACTTGTTGCCAAATCCTAGTAAAGCACTTTTCAGCAACTCAAGCTGCCACATTGGCCTTATTTAAGCGTCGGGGGACGATTATTAGTTGGGAGCAAATGTTTTTTGTTCTAATCTCATTTTTGTCCACAGAGTTTGGAGTCAAACCTTAGATTTTTAGAACGTCAAGCGAGTTCTCTAATAGCTAAGCTAAAAGATGAAATCAGTAGTAATTCTTAGTAAGGCACTTTTCAATACCTCAAACTACTACAATATCACATCATTGCACTAATACTTTTAGAAAATACGGAAATATTATCTGCTCATAGCAGTGGCATAACCCAAGAAAGTAAAAATGAACTACATTTTCTTTTCCTACTTTTTTTTTCGATCAATTTCCATTTTCACATTTTCTACACAAAATCGGGAGTTTTTTCTCGTGAATCCCCTCCTGTTTGTGAGTTTAACTGTTTGGATCAAATTTTACTGAGGAAGATCCTCTTTTAAAAAAATCTCACAGAATTCATACTGTGAACGAATTTATTTAACGTCTCATTTGGCAGATTAATTACACTTAAAATAATAAAACTTGAAAAATTAGACTTACTATTGTTGCAGTTTTATTTTTGTTAATGGATTTTAACTTTTTTATTATTAATTTGTATTTCGTAATAACAATTCCATAACAGTTTGAAAATTAATATTGTTGACGTAGCCATGAAAAACAGAGGAAGGGTGTCAAATGAATTTTAATCTTGGTAACAGGGCTTGTCAACTGAAATGAGTCTATTCATTTAATGCTGGTAACAGGGCTTGTCAACTGATATGAGTCTATTCATTTAATCTTGTTAATAGGGCTTGCCAACTGATATGAATATATTCATCTAATCTTCGTAACAGGGCTTGTCAACTGATATGAGTCTATTCATTTAATCTTGTTAATAGGGCTTGCCAACTGATATGAGTCTATTCATCTAATCTGGTAACAGGGTTTGTCAACTGATATGAGTCTATTCATTTAATCTTGTTAATAGGGCTTGCCAACTGATATGAGTCTATTCATTTAATCTTGTTAATAGGGCTTGTCAACTGATATGAGTCTATTCAT
>NW_013667847.1:71086-84151 GCF_000517525.1 Limulus polyphemus | reverse complement strand
TAATCTTCGTAACAGGGCTTGTCAACTGATATGAATATATTCATCTAATCTTCGTAACAGGGCTTGTCAACTGATATGAGTCTATTCATTTAATCTTGTTAATAGGGCTTGTCAACTGATATGAGTCTATTCATTTAATCTTCGTAACAGGGCTTGTCAACTGATATGAGTCTATTCATTTAATGCTGGTAACAGGGCTTGTCAACTGATATGAGTCTATTCATTTAATGCTGGTAACAGGGCTTGTCAACTAATATGAGTCTATTTTATTGCAAAAAACAACAACGAGTAATTTGAAAATAAGCTTTTACTGTACTTATATCTAACTATTTATAAAGAAGCTTGGCGAGTTCTTAAATATTTAGTCCCTACTAAACTGAGATAATAACCAACATAACCATCCATGAGCAATTTTGTATTCAGCCTCACCTAAGTTTTAAGTCGTATTAAGTGATATAAAGACACGAAACAGATCTAAAGTCAAATTAATCTTTGAATTAAAAGTTGAAGTTCAGCCAAACAGATACATATTAATTACAAGCTGTGAGAGTTTGGGTTAGGCTTAACGGGGAAATAGAACTGGATGATAGTTTGTATTTATGATGAAGGCGTAAGTAATCATTTCTTGGATTTCAAACTGTTTTACCTCGTGCTAATAGAAAACTTGCTTATTTGTTTTGTTTAATTTCGCACAAAGCTATATGATGACCACCTGTGCTAGCCAACACTAATTTTGAAGATAGAGTTATGGAAGGACAGCTAATCAACACTACTCACCGCCAACTCTTGGACTACTCATGTCCCAGCGAATATGGGATGTAACTGTCACTCTTATAATTTGTTCCAAAGTGCTTAGCACGATTTTATTTATTTATGTATTTTTGCCATGACGAAATGCGAAACTCGTAACCTCAGCTTGTCCACTGGTGTAATTGCATTTAAGGAATTTATTTTGTAAATAAATTATGCAGAATTAAACAACTCATAACTATCATTTCAGGTTTTCCAATGTGTACGAAAATAACTGCATAAAGCTTGAAACTGAAACATTTAATCGGAACTTACTTTATGTTCTTGAATATAACCAAGTATCAAAACGGATTTCCCCCTGTAGAGAATGTTTTGTTGCACGATAGCAGAGTTATGCTATGAACTTCTTTTCACATACTCTTTATTGCTACTTCTGCGTGTTTAACAAAAACTTAAAAATCAAGTTTGAATGCCGGAATCTGGCGAAGCGTTGTAAACCACCACTATAAAGTTAAATAACATTTTAGAATAAATCTTTCTGCTATAGTTCAGCCCAGTCGCGAGTTCTGGTATTGAGCGAAAGGCCACATGCAAAGTGACTTATAGTGACTAAAATTTTCAGTTTTATACACTGAACACCTCGTTGTTTGAAAGATCTAGTTAGCAGGTGACGTACAGGTAAACGTCGTTGCTTTGATGTATATCACTGATGGCGTTGTAATTAATAAACGTTTCAGAGGTCAAAACTGTCTAATCACCAGTAAGTCAGACAGTTTTCCCATTTCACCATTATCCAACCGAACAGTTCACTTTTTGCCATTATCTTTCGCAATTTTCTCTGTAAATACAGACCGCCTACTTCCAGAATAAAAAATAATTATTAAAAATTTTCATGGGTGATGTTTAAAGTAATATTGGAAAAATAAATGCATTTAAAGACTTATTGGTAGTAAAAAAAATAGAGATTTAGAAAGTAAATGTGATGTTTTTCCTTTACTTCGGTAATGCATTGTTAATAAACAGTTTTCTATCCCAAAACTCAGCTGGACTGTTATGATATAATAACGAAAAACAAGTATAACTCAACTTTACTAAGACTCAGCTAGGCTATTTATAGATACAAGTAGAACCTAATTGTATATGAGATTCAAGTGAATCAATAAATTATGAACGTTTTTATTTAAAGAACATAGTCAATCTTATCAAACAGCTACAACAGTGCTTGGTAGCCAGTCATGTAGAAATATACTTTGTTTGTTGTTCTCAGCAAATATTGTTTTCGTTGTCTTCCTTAAGCAGAATTATTTGTTTACTTCGAATATTATGTTTTCATAAGGAATGTCGAAGAAGAATTAGATATAAATGTGATTATTACGTAGGCGTACGGAGTGGAAATAATTAAGACATGTACGGTCAGACGAGCAAGAACATTTGGGAACACGTATTATTATGTTCGTGAGTTATTTATAGATAAAGATTAACCGATTGTTGCAGGAAAAATTCTAGTTCTTGCAAAAAGTTTTAATTAGAACGTAATACGTATTTTAGCAAGCAAGCAACTTTTACTTAACTAATTGGAAATTAATTACCTTTCATTTTAATATTGCTTTAAATTTTTACCGAAAAGTTAGACAATCAACTTTGAATATATCTTATCCACCAAAACAATAATGCAAGAATAATCCATAAAGTATCTATAAGGTGGGTTATTGTTATCCTGTTGGATAACACAATAAAATATATATATAATTTGTGTTACCCATCAGGACGAGAATTATCCATAAATTATTTATGAGCTGTGTTACCATCAAAACAAGAATAACCCATAAACTATATATAATTTGCGTTACCCATATATTCAAAAATGATTCAATAAGTTATCTATAAGTTGTGTTACCCATCAGGATAAGAATAATCCCTAAAGCATCTATAATTTGCGTTACCCATCTATACAAGAACAACCCATAAATTATCTATAAATTGTGTTATCCATCAAAACAAGAATAATCCATAAAGTATCTATAAGTTGTTTTATCCATCAAATCAAGAATGATCTATAAAGTATATGTAACTTGTGTTACACATCTGTACAACGATAATCCATAAATTGTCTATAAATTGTGCTACCCATCACGAGAAGAATAATCCATAAAGTACTATAACTTGTGTTATTCATACGTACAAGAATAATCCATAAAGTATCTGTAATTTCTGTTATTCATCACAACAGAAATCATCCATAAAGTACTTATAACGTGTGTTATCAATTAGGACAAAAACAATGCTCCAGGTACTTATACTTGTGTTATCAATTAGGACCAGAACAATGCTTGAAATACTTATAACTTGTGTTATCCAATAGGACCAGAACAATGCTTGAAATACTTATAACTTGTGTTATCCAATAGGACCAGAACAATGCTTGAAATACTTATAACTTGTGTTATCCAATAAGACCAGAACAATGCTTGAAATACTTATAACTTGTGTTATCTAATAGGACCAGAACAATGCTTGAAATACTTATAACTATGTTGTCTCAGTAGCCAGTAAATGAAGGGATTGTAACCTTGTATGTTTCATCAAAAGAGCCAGCATTTCAACATATAATTATCGGCGGAAACAGAAATATGCGTCACGTAATAATAAACAAGACAAATTTATAACTGGATGAAATTGCAATTTTGATTGCCTCCTATATTTAATTAAAACTTATTATTGCCGGGCGTAGACCGAAGTCACGTGTTGATTACATTGAAGTGGATCACTTTACGTGTAATTCCTAAAATTCCAGCTATACGTTTATGAGATAATACAAAACCAGGCTTAGGACAAGACCGGACTTAGCAAATATCATGACCAGTTTGTTTTGAATTTCGCGCAAAGCTACACGAGGGCTATCTGCGCTAGCCGTCCCTAATTTAGCAGTGTAAGACTAGAGGGATGACAGCTACTCATCACCACCCACCGCCAACTCTTGGACTATTTTTTTACCAACGAATAGTGGGATTGACTGTCACATTATAACGCCCCCACGGCTGAAAGGGCAGCATATTTGGTGTGACGGGGATTCGAACCCGCAGATTGCGAGTCGAGCGCCCTAACCACCTGGCCCATCATGATCAGAATCACTTCTATTTCCTATATAATCCAATGACTCGTATTTCCCGTTTAATCCAGAATAGTGAACTCTTAGCTACCCTTCATTGCTAATAGGGCGCAAATAGTTGTTTTTGTTTTAGCGCAAAGCTACACAATGGACCTTCTGTCCACTATGAAGAATCGAACCCTAGATTTTAGCATTGTAAGTCCGTAAACTTACTGCTGGTCCACCGGGTATTAGGGTGCATATATCTGATTATTTTAAAAAAGAGAGTAAGGTGGACTTATCTATGCTATTTATTTATTAATTTTCATTTTTGCTTTTCTAATTTTAAATTGTTTATATATTATGACGGAAACTATAGTACATTCCGAATGTTCACATAATATATGAATTTTGTGAACTAACAGCGTTGTTGGATATAACACATTACCGAGTAAATGTGACAAAACTTTGGACTTGTGTTTTATAGGAGAGGACGGACTGAACCTCTGTTTTTTTCAGAATAATAAATATTTACTTTCGTTTTGCATTATTTTATATACATAATAAATATACTGACATGCTTACTTTTTCTATCTATATTACGATGCAATAGAGAAGGTCTGTTCAAGTGTACTCGCTTGTTTAAAATAAGACACATCAAATAAACATTATCTATCTAATACCAAAAATATGATTTGATAAAATGATAATGTTTAAAGCAATGTTATCATCAAACAGCAAACGAATATGATGCCCGTATTATTTTACAAACTCTGTGGTCGTTTTAAAAGCTATATGACTCTTTTGTATTCCCTTCAAACTCTTGGATAACATGATGTCGATTGACCATTCACTGGAGGTTAATCTGCGATGGACTGACATCCCGTCCAGAGAGAATGGGTTATCATTCTTAACCGCTTGAGTCACTTGATACCTGAGTTCAAAATCACCGGCCTTTTGTGTCTTGCAAAAGGCACAGCAAGGATTTAACTTTTAAAGTTATTTAATTCATGTTATGACGCAAAAATGTCTCCTTTCTACTTTTGTGCCTGAAAGATATTTTAGTTCACTTGTTTAACTATCTTTATGAGTGCCTTATCAAATTTTCATGAAGAAAGGTCGTCAATTTTGGGCCACCTTCACAAAGCCGATTTGAGCTGTTCAATACTGCATTTACTTATATATAAATGACTATATATAGCTATCTGCATAAACGTTACATAGTTCTTCCTGGGCGAGATTGTTTGGCTTGTTGATATCACGTACGAAATGTTATGCATTCTATATGTGTCGAAATATGTTCCGTAAAGTGACGTAAATGAATGCTATTTGGAACTTTAATGGCGTCATCATAGAGCGCGCAATCGGTTATAGGTCCCAGGTGGGTAACCATGCAAATATTTACGCTGGTTATAGTGTTACAGTAGAACCTCTAGTACGTATCTTTAGTTTTTTACATGAACATGAAATACATTGGATAGCCAGTGGAACTGTTTATAATTGTCGGACTTACTGACATATTTAGTAGCAGGTTAGAAACTTCGCTCTCAGGACTACAAAGTTAAAGGTAAAGTAACAGTTCTAGAAACTTGAGGCGATTATACAACATAAAGAAAAGAAGTGCGATAATTTTTATTAACTACTTATGTATATCCATATACAGACGACACAGTACGTAATATGTGTGTGTTTTCACTATAATGTGATACTTGCGATGAACAAAATGTCGAATTAGAATAAATATTATCTGTATTTTTTTGTGATAGAAAAACATTAGTCTTAACATTTTTACTTATCAAAGAATTATATGCATGTTTGGTGCTAGTCCTTTCGCGCAAAGCTATACAAAGGCTATCTGCATGTAGCCGTCCTTCATCTTGAGATGATAGACTAGAAGGAAAGCAGTTAACGAACACCAACAAACCCCTATTCTTAGACTACTCTTGTCTGAATAAGGGGATTTAACTATCAGCCTTATAGAGCACTCATAGCTCCAAAGTGCTCAACGCGTTCATCCGGCAACAGGAAGTGACCCATGATTGATTTGGTTTGAATTTCGCGAAAAGCTACATGAGGACTACCTGCACCAGCCGTCTCTTATTTAGCAGTGATAGATTAGAGGGAAGAGAGCTAGTCAACATCACCCACCGCTAACTCTTAGGCTACTCTTTAGCCAACGAATAGTGGGACTAACCTCCACGGCTGAAAGGGCAAGCGTGTTCAATGATCCAAATCTGCGACTCTTAACCACGAGGCCAACTTTCGACCAAATTTCAAAATTTCTATTTCAAAATTTGCACGATAAAAAAGCTTCGCATTAGACATAAAGTCATTGAAAAGTCTCCTACGTATAATAACCAATGAAATATTTCTATGGTAATTCGTGTTTAATTCACAGCGAATGTCAATGGAAATCTCAATACAAACTTTCTTTTCTCGTATGTTTACTTAGACTTGCCGAAAGGGGTGTTGCCAACAAAACCTTATTTTGATACTTTGCATTCTTCCATGAAGAAGAGAATTATAGTAAAGTATAACTGTTTAGGTAACGAAACTTACCCATCAGGATTACTCATGAGAACGGAAAGACTCTTCATAAATTCAAAAAAGTGCTTAATAGTAGAAACTTGATTTAAAAGCCTCTGTATTCACCATCCTACGTATATACTCAGGAGAGAAACGAATGTACAGAAATTCTGTGATCAACAAGCTTACTTATAAAGCAATATAGGTGTATGTTGGTGGTTGTCTGTGGGAGTATCTCAGTTTGCAGATATACCTTTTGTTTTTGCTACTACCTTTTACTATTTTCTCGTAAAAGTGGAGACTACATCAATCCTCATTGTTATTTAAATGATTTTTCATTAAGATTATCTTTAAAACAGAAATTTACAAAAAGTGTATACTAGTAGAGACACGCAGATCATTTGTAATCAAATTAGTATCTTTATTGCAACATCACTTCGTTACATACAGGATTTCTAGAATGTTACAAAAGAATTGTAATCGCAGACACCGAAATTTACTACTACAAGTCCATTAGTCTTAGGCCTAATATTAGTTAAGCCTTTATTAACTACGGCCTATATTTGATAAATAAATAAGTTAACATTGTAGCTTGTGTACGTTTTTTGTTTTGGTTTGGCTAGGGCTAAACTTTACCGCACTTAATACTGTCAATAAATAAATTTATAATGTTATTCCACGACCTAACGCCAGACCTTTTTAAAAACTTTTATAAGTTTTTTATACGTTGTTGTACATAATGTCTACTAAAGTATATTTATATTTCACTTTTGTTTACATCGGTTGAAATGAAGTGCGTGCGCATTTAGATAGTGAGGTGCGCGCGCAATTTCAAGACAGATAAAAATTGAGTATTATTATAATAGTACAGAATCTGACCCTCCCAGATCCCGAAAAGGAACTAGATCTCGATCAAGATGACCATTATAACAGGTTTTACCAGCTTTGAAGTCACGTATACTGATTAACTTTTAATATTGAATAACTACTGTTTTAAGATCATATCGTGGAAATCTTAGAATAAAAGGAAGAACTTTAGGCTGAAACTCAAGTTAGAAAATATTTATTCTTGATAGACAAGCTTTCACCTCTTTCTAGAACTAAAAGCTTTCTCAGACCTCGTTCGCACGAAAAATAGTCGTTTGGTTTAAGGTAAAAACAAAACAAGCGTAAACTAATATGGTACTAGTGTAAATCCGAGACTAAGTATCTTGTACAACCATTGTTCTAGAATATATAAATTATATCTGTAATACTTACATTATTTTCTTATAAGAAGCTGGAACGACTAGCCCAGCTGTAGTTCTATAAATGTCGCAAGATGGCATTTGATCATCAAAATATTTACAAAATAATATATAACTAAAAACTTGAGTGTAAAAAAAATGTTTTAAAAACATTTTCATTATGATATATATATATCAGGGTCCGAAATTCGCAAAATATGTAACCGATCCTTTACAAAAATTCTAACTGGTCCTCCATAGATTCTAACTAATCCTTATCAGGTTTAACTGGTCTCCAAGAACATGAATAGATATGTTAATTCCATTTTATCAATCGCAGGTGTGATTTTTTAAAAGAAAGATATAATACAAAAATCAGTGTGCACATATGTGTAACATTAAACAAACTCTTTTATTTAAAATAACAGTTTTTGATTATATCACTCTTGGTTTGTGAGTAATCTATATTTTAATCCAGATAAACACAAAAACATAATGTAATTGCAGGTTACTATATTAATACTGACCAAAGGATAAGTTATTTCTTCATTGACATGTTAATATTCGTCACACTTCATTTGAATCGATCCCCATGTTATAAGAAACTTTTTTATTTCAGACATTGGCCCTTTGTGACTGCATGCTTTAGATTGTACACATAAATGTAAAAATTAACCTTCTGAGCTCTTTTATTTTTTTAGAACTTATGTAATTGTTGTTGCTGTTTTTGAGATACAAAAGAACCGTGATTGAAAGTCGTGGAAATAAATAACCAATTGTCTGTAAGATGTAAACCTATCTTTTAGTGATTTTCCCCACTCAAGGACAATTAAATGACATTGCGATTGTCCCCCCCCCCAAAAAAAAATGTTAGAGTAAGACTGAATAGCAAACAAGGAACCTGCACTAAATCTCTTACGTTGATTGCCTAAGGAAAGACCTAAAAGTGTACATTCACATGCTTATAACTATAAATTATCGTGAGGCTCTTTTCATAAGTGAACGGATCTGTAGGTTTGTTTCGGATAATCACGGAAATCTACACCATTATTTGAATAAATAATAATTATAGCAATATATGACAAGGCTCTCCACTATTCCTCGTTGTGCTAAGGTCTCTCACAACGTGTGTGTGTGTGTGTAAACAAAATAAAAGAATCCATAGCCAATGTTGATCAATCACTTCGTTAGTTTACAGTGACAACCGGGGACTGACAAAGCCAGTACTTGTTCAAAATGATGATTTCTTTTAATTCTTCGGCTCAGTCAGCGGGAAAGTTCATAGAAATAGGAATTGTTACGTCGACTTGGTTGTCATGGTAACCAATTTTCTGTAATACCAAAATAGCTCTATAAGGCATCTCAGCAAAAGGCCTTGTTAACAGTGAGAGATTTATTTCAAATTGAAATTTCTGGTAAATCCGCTCCCAAAAATTACTGCGTAGGCACAAGAAGATTTAAAAAGTTCTCAATAGAATGCAGGCAAGATTTGAAAGTAAAACTAGAAACAGATATATTGGTTGACATTGAGAAGATATTGTATTAACTAAATTATAGGTATATATATATGGGTTATCTAAAATTACATCATGTCTTTTTTTTATTCCATTATGCTCCTTGGCTTTTGTTTCCTTTAAAATAAATCGAACTATGTTGCACAATTGAAAGGTTCCGTATTCTCGGCTTATGTTTCTTCAAGACATGGATCTTTCTGCTCCATAGATTCTCACTAGATTAAGTTTACAAAATGTGGATCTAGTTCGGAGATTTGATTAATTTTTCCATAGATTGCATATTTAAGCAGCAAGCTAGAAGTTGCCAAACGCGGGAAGGTAATAAAAATAATTTTCACGCATGAAAAGATATCTTTCCCTGTTGTGATTTTGAACTGTAATTAGATATTGCTATAAGAAAAATAACACTTCTGGAATATATATATATATACATATTCTACAGGGATCCCTGAATATTCATCATTGAGACACTTAATCGCGCAAAATCCGAAAAAGAAACAAATTTATTCGAAACAATATTTTACTCATTGAACCTTTTATAAACTGTATGGATAATTCCTACACTAATTCGTTTTATACTCCATCAATATACCTGAAATAGCTAAAATTGACTCATGATATGAAAATAAAACATTATGTATAGAAAGTGGGAGCGGCAACCTGAAGTTCCAAATTAAAATTGCTTATTAAATTTTCTCGAAAAACTACACAGGGCTATCTGCGCATAGTCGTTCCTAATTTGAAATGATGGACTAGAATAAGGCAGTCAGCTAGTCAAGAGCACACACCGCCAACTCTTAGACTACTCTTTATCGATCGTATAGGCAAATTTGACAGCTATTCTTATAGCGCACTCACGGTCTCAGTGTGCGGAATGTGTTTTTGCGACATAACCATTAGGTCATCCTCGGCTCATTTGTTATTATTAAAAAAAAGTGAAATTTGGGCTGAAGATATCCAACATAAGATGCAGTTATGTGGAATGATCGTTAGCAGTGCCAGTTTTTCGCAATTGTAATCCAGTTTATAGCGACTTAAGCTTCAGAGAGTAAAAATATTCTGAACAACTTGCAATGTAACAGTTGTTACAAGAATGACAACGATATAACCATGAAATAATTCAATAGTTTGTCGTTTATGGATTAGCTGAAGCCAGTTTGCTGATAGCAAAGCAATATTTGCATATTTGTTTATCAATTTTATTTATTTGTGATACTTTTGTGTGAAATTGAGAGTGAGTTAGCTTTACAGTATGAATATATAATGATATAAGATATTTGAAGAAAGATCATGGAATATTTAAGGATGCCACAAAGAGTTAAACGTTAATTCAATGAAAAGAAACAATCCTTCTTGGGAGTCTGGAGTAAAAAAGTCCTCACACCCAGTGATTCAGCAAACTAGTATAAAAAGTAGAAATAACTGTTAAAAAAGAAACACCACTCGCAGAAAAGTTCAGTATTTAATTGTTTTTCATACTCGTAAAAATAATTCAGTCATATACTGTATATCAATAAATGACGGGAAGTTTAATCTAACTTTTTAGTTAAACGTGTTGAGATTAGTTGTCGTCAAAGAATAAATTACTGAGGTTAATCGCACTTCATAAAAACGATGTGCGTGATCCCTTGCTGCTCTTGGAACTACTTTCTCCTTCGTCGATTGTGCTCACTTTAAGGCAACTATCATAATTTCAACTGTCGCTTGTTTCTGCAAACAAGCGAAGAAAATCCAAGACTGCGTTTGAACGGATCACGCGCAAAAAAGTTCGTTGGAGCTGCCTCAGGGAAACCTGACAAAGTATGCAGTCAGATAGGATTTCTATTATTCCAATTTCTTCGACCATATTCCTCGTGAGACCAGCCATTGGAACCTTGTAAATTGTGGGCTTGTGAGTCTTCGTCTTCTTCAAATGCTTTTTTATTATTTTATTAAAGTCACTAGGAAGATATAGCCAGTTTTATCGGAAGGTTTTTTTTTAGAGTTGAAAGGTTTTTTCGTATCCGCAGCCTTATTTATGCCAATGACAGCGTTGCTCCGGACTATTTTTGGGTTTGATTTCGAATATTTTGTTCTCCTTAACACTTTGCTGTACGATACGTCATGGTTTTACTGAAGGCGTTGAAGGTTTTCTTATTCGAAATGTTTGTCCTTTGGCTCTACATCATTTAACAATCTCATTATAAGCATACCCTTCTTCGGAAACAACGGGTGTGAATATATCTCAACCAGCAGTGAAACTACTCATGGTGGCATAGCATCGACAAAATTTAGGAATTCATCATTAATGAAATGTGTATCGGTGCCACTGTTGGGATCTGTGAAAACTCGCTACTGTGTTATCACATGCAAATTGTTCAAACAAAGTGCGATTAACCCACTTGTACAGTAGCAGTAGATTTAATGGCAGCAAATATCGCCAATAATAGCATTTTCACTTCATTCACCAGATTTAAGCTTTCTAAAGATTGTTAATAATATCAAGAGCTTTAGACTTGGTTATCTGTAAATGAGGGTAAAAAAAAAACAGCAACACAGTTTCAATTCTCTAGTAATTTTAAGTCTAAAATATACAGTGCGTTTTGAACAATACAAGTGAATAACCGTAGAGAAAAATGCAAATAAAACTATTTCAGCTGTGTCAAATTTAAAAATATATAATATTATATATGAATATGGGTTCTGTTTTTTTTCCAATTGTCGAAATAAATGGCTTTTACTTATATTTCTTAATAGTATAAATATATACTATGTAGTTGTTGTGCTTAGGATTCTTCTACAGTAGGTGTCTGTGACTTGTTAGCGATAAATTCAACGATGAATAAACAGCACACACTTTACTTGTTTTTAAATAACATATATATGCGGAACAAGTTAAATGTATGTACAATAAAGTATTCACACTATAGAGAATATAACTATAACCATATCGTAAACGTTATATCAGTATATGTATAGTTCTCCTCTTCTTGCCAAAAGTCTACTTAGGCCTATTCAATTACTTTGGAATCTCAGTTGATAAACGTAACTATTTTCTCTAATACTATCGCAATATTAGTCTGGTGTGATTCACTTACGATTGTGGTCTTCTTTCTTCTGAATATTCTATGTTCCTTTTGTCAAAGTGCACTCAGGCTGATTCAATTACTTTAGAATTTCGCTTTGACGGAATAAACTTATTTTTTCTTTTTCCACTGTTAGTTTCACTCTAATATATATATTAAACGTTAGGCATATCACTTTTACGTTACTTAACTTCACACCAACTATATTCTCTTTGCTTTTATCTGTCTAATATTGCCTGTCTGCTGCTTCCCGCTCGTCTCACGCTATTTATATCTTTATTACATTGTCGTCTGGACACTTTCTATATTCTCGACACCAATTAGTTATTAATAAAACCTTCTACAGTCGTCTGCTTTTAACTCTTATTATGACAAAACTTAAAAATAATAAAATATTCACTCATAATTATAAACTAATCACTAATATCTAAACCAAACAGTATTTTTTATCATGACAAGCTGTATATTGTGATTGTACTGGTAAACATTTTTTACTTAACTGATAATGTTTAAAGAGGATTCAAAAGGAAAATTTAAAAGTAATCACACCTCTTGTGGAGCTACTCAATTCCACAACTTATACTTACGGATAACAAATTAAATAGAAAGTTGAGTGAAATTCACAAACTATTCCGTTCGTATACATATTTATAGGTTCACTATACTTTACTTAAATATTAGTATATAATATAAAGTGCTAGTGGTTTTACGAAAATAATTATTACGAGAGCGGAAGTCACGTGATGCTGCTAGCACATGCGTGACTGAGTTTCTCGAATTATCGGGGAAGCTCGAGTGTGATCGAGACGCCTCTTTGTTAGTATATAAGCCTGGCGAGAAAAGCCAGCGGAAATGAATGTATGATAGGGCGAATAGTAGTCACGGTGAGTTTCGGG
>NW_013667847.1:56843-70985 GCF_000517525.1 Limulus polyphemus | reverse complement strand
ATGGTTAAGCGAACGGTAGTCACGGTAAGTTTCGGGTAAGTTACAATTCTGTTTCAAGCTAGTGTGTGTTTTGCCCTCGTAGAGAGCGAAGTTATCGAGATTGTGAATCGCTGTGATTTATAGCGTGTATTATAAAAGTTATTATGCTTAAAGTGACGAGCAACGTACCGACTGTAGAATTACTGTGTACTAAAAGTTTGTATCGAGAAAGAATAAACTGGTTTAATCAAGGAAGGACTTGTATCGCTGACGTTCCTAGGAAAGACTTTCTACCGAAAATTAATAAACAAGCAGATACGTAACAGAATGTTAGAAATGAAGGAAAAGAAAGGTATTTTTACATAGTCTATCAGGAGCAAAGTAATGCTCCAGGAATATCATTGCTATGCCTTAAACATTGTAACTCACTTGGTTCACAATAAGCGGAAGAGCACCCACGTTATTAAAATACCGAATTTAAGATCTTGTGATTGGTAAAAAATCTTAAGTATGAAGCAGGTAATTAATATACAACCAATAGATTCCGCAATACTCGACGAATGAGGATCCAGGTAGCTAAGTAGCTTGTATTACAGTTACAATCAATAAACGAGCATGAAAAAGGAAAAATGCAGTTGTACATTAGTGTTCGATTTTTTGGCATTAAATATTATTTGCATATTAAGTTATTTATAGAAGTTCTTATTTAACGTTAATCAATAATACATGGAATATGTTAAATCTTTGCTGGTTTTATACCAGACATTCACGACGGCAACGTGTTTTTTGAGCAGCACGTGTGCACGTATGCTACTGAAAATCGATTCCTGGAATTAGTATCTAACAAAGCAATATACAGCAGTTTTCCTGCGAACACTATTTCGGGGCCTTTTAACCTGTCAACACTGTACAAACGTATGAAAGAAATTTTTAGGTTTTCGTCCATAATGTAATCGTTTCTGGTGCATTTTACTCTCTAAAAGCAAAGTGTGATTTCACACTTTTATGGGCATGAACTGACACGGGAGCTACACCCAAAAAGAGTGAATTCACACCCTTCGCCGCAAAAAGTGATTTCACACCCACAATAAAATTATGCAATATTATATATATAGTAAGATTTATTGTAAATCTATGAATTTTGAAAATTGCTGTTTTCTAAATATTATTTTCATAAAATGTATAGTAATCAGAAAATTATGTTAATGTCAGTGATTTTGTAACAGTTTTTTTATTTTATTTTCACACACCTTTTGTGTCTTTTCATTCTGTTCATAAATTCACTTTTTTACATTCATATCAAGAATTCTAAAAATACATTTTTAACGGTGTGTATTCTCACTCTGTCAGTAAAGAGGTGTGTTGGTGGAATCACACTTTTTTGTCTCAGAATATATTGTCTTATATATATAACGTTAACACTAAATAGAAATGTGCTTGTCACGTGAAAACAAATCGAATTTTTAATAGATTTAGAAACTGTTTACAGTTTGTTACGGATTTCGCGCAAAGCTACACGAGGGCTATCTGCGCTAGCGTCCCTAATTTAGCAATGTAAAACTAGAGGGAAGGCAGCTAGTCATCACCACCCACCGCCATCTCTTGGAGTACTATTTTACCAACGAATAGTGGGATTGACCGTCACATTATAACGCCCCCACGGGTGAAAGGGCGATCATGTTTGGTGTGACGGGGATTCGAACCCGCGACCCAGAGATTGCGAACTCCTCCACAGTTTGAAACAAGTTGTACCAAACTTGGCAGGTAAACTCTATGCGACTCTACTCTTTTTTATTTGGGATATACCAAGGGGGGCTAAAAAGAGTCACCCAGGGATGACGGGTGTGTAGGAGTAGATTTGCAGGGTAATTATGTATAGCTAGCTTGACACACTTGCTTAGCAGCAACTGGCGGGTATCTTAATGGTGTTCCCCTCCACCGGTAAGGATCCCCTTTAGGGTAGCTGTAGAAGTAATTAGGGATAATGGGGGGAGTTTATTCGGCACATCCTACCTATGAATCATGATACTGGTCTTTAAACCCCGCAGCGGAGTGAAGGTATTTTATGTTAGTCATTAAAAAAACAACAAACTCGTATTATATACTGAATATTTCATTGTGTAAGATTTGCATCGTATGTTATTTGTTGGCCCGGCATGACCAGGTGGTTAGGGCGCTTGATTCACAATCTGAGGGTCGCGGGTTCGAATCCCCTTCACACCAAACATGATCGCCCTTTCAGCCTTTCAGCGTTATAATGGGACGGCTAATCCCACTATTCGTTGGTAAAACAGTAGCCCAAGAGTTGGCGGTGGGTGGTGATGACTAGCTGCCTTCCCTCTAGTCTTACACTGCTAAATTAGGGACGGCTAGCGCAGATAGCCCTCGTATAGCTTTGCGCGAAATTCATAACAAACGTATGCTATTTATAGAATAGTACATCAATAAGATAATGTTAAGATTACATTAAATTGTTTTAGTTTGTTTGTAGTTAGGAACAAAGCTACATAATGGGTTATCTGTGTTGTGCCCACCACGGATATCGAAACTCGGTTTCTAGCGTTATTAGTCCGCAGACTTACCGCTGTGCCACTTACTTTGCAAAGCAATAAAAAAAAAGACAGTTGCGCGTTCATTATATCAAAATTACAGTGTTTCAAGTGTAAAAGTTTTAATTATCTAAATACTATTGGTTTTAGATAGCATCTGAGCGCATGCTAATCATTTCAGTATTTATATAATCTAGAGATTAATAAGTATGGGAGAAGTACTAATTCAATGACTAAAGAATTCGAAGATTTATTGCTATTAAATTATATGATCTGATTAGTAAACGTAGCTCTTGCTAATTGTGAATATTATATAAATAACTGTTTGATTTGTGATAGACACAGCGTAGATAGTCATTAAAACAAACGTATTTAATAACTCGTCTGGAACGAAACTTTATTCCAAGGATGTCATGATCTTTTATGTGGAGACGATCTACGTTTTAGAACACTGCAACATATAAAATAACACATTATAATCTAATATCATAAAAATAAAAAACGCGCTAATGTCTAAAATAAAAAGATTGAAAAACTTTAATATTGATGAAGCCCAAGAGAAAGGGCGATCATGTTTGGTGTGTCAGGAATTCGAATCCAAGAGAACTGAGATTTGGTGAGAAATGGTTTAATATAAAACTAGATGTTGTATTTTTCTCTCTCTCTCTTTTTACCCTTGATGTGTTCTACGTTCGGAGAGACTGGAAGTATTTGTTCTCAGAATTTCTACTTCAGAATTAGTTGTCCTGTACACAAACCTTCTCTGTATTAATAACAATTAACGGCGCCCACTTTCGTTAGTCCTTTGTCAGTCTGTCTGTCTGTCAAGCTTACTGTTCACGTGCACTTCTAATGCACATTGACCTAAAACAGATGAAAGTTAAAAGTATACGACTTTGGGATAACTGACTTAAAAATAATTAATATACTGTTCTGGAGGCAACTAACTTTTGGGCCACACAGTAATAGTTTCCTAGTTTTATGCTGTACTGACTTACATATATGTCTATATTCATTGGCTGTAGGATAGGCATTTGTAGCAATTTTTACCATGGAGAATTGAAATGATAAGTTTGTTTTGGAGGGGGTGTACATTGTTAAATGTAGAAGTTAATTTACAAAAGTTTCTATACGCATCAACTGTAAGTTCGAATTAATTGTTATTTACTAGAAGTAACAGCAACATTGTTCGATTACATTGAAACAGATCCTGTTCTGTTGCATTGTTCACTTGTTAAGAAATTATTACTGTCAGCCAAGATGGTAATACTCAATGGATGCTTATAAATGGCTTATTGGCATCTAGAGATTAGCTTCATTGTATTAAGACAACTAAGTCTGATGATTTTACATCTTTGGTAGTTATAATCGAAACTTCAAAGTTTTGCCAAATCAGATAAAACGTTTCTGCTAAGAGACGTTTTACTCTCGAAAGAAGCGCCATTTATTACCATTCCGTATGTTTAAATGTGAAATATGTTTTATATGAATGCAGTTGTGTTACTTTTAATATACAAAATCTTAATTTATTATATTGCTAGTTTTATTGAACATAATGGTGAATTTTATAAATTTCTATGTTCATTAGCGTGGAAAGGTTATTGAATATATTAGCGATATTTGTGATTATTGACACTAATTTTAACATTTATTTATCCATTTATCTCTCTATTCAACCACCTATTTTTCGAAGCCAGCTTTATTGATTTATCATCTTGGTTGCAAATAACTATCATAAATAGCGTGCATGCGCTCTTTCAACACCTTTCTTGTGAGAGCTGTGGTTTGGATTACAGGAAAAGTAACTATATTAACGTAACAGCCTGGAGAAATATTCTACTATAGATCGAAACCAGATTAAATTATTTACGGTCTTCACAGAACTCTTGAGAAAATCTGTTTTCCGGAGATGGATGACAGTGATATGTTTTAAACTGTTTTACGTTTTAATGGCATACGGTTCTTGTGTGTCTGTTTCCAAATATATATATATATCGTAAGAAATTAATAGGCCCAACGGTTGTAAAAAAAATAAATAATAGTAAACTAATTTAGTCTACAATTATTTAACTTTAATTGTAAGAAGTCCTTAAGTTTTAAATATATTGTTGAAAATAAAATGCCCTTTAAGTGATTCAGGCGTGGTCCGTGTGAACCTTGCAGGCGTGGTCAGTGTGAACCTTGTATCCATAACGGTCAATTATGCTAGTCAGCTAAAAGTAGTCGAGTAGGTAGTGAGCGATATTTATTGATTGCTCTCTATCTTGTCAGAAATTCTAAGTTAGGAAACGGTTATGTCTGAAACTTGGGATCTCTGCCCTATCTGTTTCACTCATATATCGCATAAGGTGTCGTTCAGGTTGAAAAATAGAAATACCTCTTATTTTTGTTTTTTAACGTGAAGTTGTGGCTCATATCGGGTGAACAGTAAATTTATGCTGAAATCCAGGATTCGATTCCCCTCGGTTGATAAAGCGTAAATAGCCCACTGCTTAACTCTGCGCTAAGAAAACGACAAGAACATGTGAAGTTGTGGTATCCTCAGGTGCACTGATTTACCTATCATGTAGTAACCGCACATAAAAATAACGTTCGGACAAGAAATACATTTCGAAGTAAAGCTGAATTATGACTTTGACCGAGTTTGAAGCAAGAAAATAATCTAAACAAAGTGAGAAAAATCTTTATTGATAAAAACAAAGTGGACGAATGCACTGGAGAGAAGACAACACCTTTACTGGTGGCAAAGACTAGACTGTTAAACTGAGAGCTTGTTGAGCGTGTTGAAAATTTGAATTTATTTCAGACTACTAGAGCGTAGGATTATATACAAGATTCTGTAATGTCATCCCTCTCAGTGCACATGCACTACCCACTTCACTGTTGGACAATCTAATAGAGAAATGAGGAAGGATACATGCTCAAAGTATCACCTGGCCCACAGTGGAAAATATTACTGTCAACCTTGATATAGTATATTCTACTGTACAGCACTCTTTCCTATGAGAAAGCGTATGTTATACCCAAGGGTAATTGACCCAGAACAATAGGTAATAAGACCAAAAGGAATTTAGCTACACTCCTTGAATAAGGTTCCTACACAAACGTATATGTATCAAAAATGTTACATTCTTGGTAGCCTGAAATTATCGCCCAATTAACTAAACAAAGCAAGAAATAATAAATGAAATAAATAAATAGACTTTGGAGTATTAATTTTAATAGAAACATTGGACGTTAAAATGCTGCTTTCATCGAGGATACACTAGGCCACAGCTATATAACAAGCTGTCTTTAATTACCAGAAGATTGATCAAATGTTTTACATCAGTTTGAGGAAGTGTGATGGATATGCACATTGTATGTCAAGTGGACTTTTATGTGAAGCTATATTATAGTTATTTTCAAATTATCTTGATAATCTCATTTTTCTTTATATAACCAATTTCTATTACTTTAGAATCATTACATTCTTTTGATATTCATTCTATATTTAAGTTTTCTTATTTTAATTTCTAAAGCAAATAACCCGTGAATACTTGAGTTTTATTTGTTTTTAAGTTCAAGGTTATTACATACACAAACTACACAAACCTTATACATTTTCTTTGTACACTCCAAAAGTATGCTTATAAGGGATATCACACTAACGTGTTAATACATGTTACTTATTTTCTTCTACCTGTAAAATCTTATTTTCACGAAGTTTTAGATATCGTCGACTTAGTAAAGTTCCAATATTTATGTGCGGCTGCTTGTTGCTTGGTCTTTAAAGTACATTGTGTATTGAAGCCATCAGAGTGATCAGATGTAGTCTACTTCAAAAACAAAGGAAAAGCCATCCATAAGAAACTCCAATTTTCCCATTTAGTTTCAAATTTTTAATACACAGTTTAAACATATCATCTTCCTCAGAAATGGTGAATGAAAATTAGAAGTTTTATGTAGGAGAGTTGAAGTTCATTGCGTCTCTTATCAAATATATTATTTACCTTTAGGTACGAATATTTATTGTTAAAGCTTTGTGGCACTTGTTGTTTCTGCTTTGCCACTTTTTTTTCTATACTGGATGTAACTGACCATAATAAGAAACAGTTATAACAATAATCTATATGTCTATATAATATATATTGTCGATTTGTGTACACCGTATGCATCAATAATAACACAAGTCACATACGTATTACACATATAGCCCCCAGTAGCACAGCGATATGTCTGCGGACTTACAACGCTAGAATCCGGGTTTCGATACCCGTGGTTGACAGAGCACAAATAGCCCATTGTGCAGCTTTGTGCTTAGGTTCAAACAAACGAATTACACATATAATTATTTATGCATATTCTTCGAGATCATCCTGCTTTCTTCGTACATATTTAAAAATTACGACTGTCTTAAATTGCTAAACCTCTTACTTGATGCTGCTGTTCTTTGCTAAGCGCAAAGCTATAAAATCGGCTATCTGCGCTGTGTCCACTGCGAAGAATTGAACCCCGGATTTTTAGCGTCACGATCCCCAAGCTTATCGCCGAGCCAGTGGGAAGCCTCTTTCCTTATATAAGTTAGTCACTCGTTTTTTGCACTTTGCAAAAAATTCAAGCCTCGGTTCTAAGCCGCTGACTTTTGGGTATGAGAATAAGGGGTGTTTAAATGTTCTTAAAATAAATTAGTGAGCTGAATAAAAATATCCCCCTTTTACAATGTTGTTGTATCTTTTCTTTATAAGCCTCTTTTGAATATTCGTCTCATATATCGTAATTAATCCAGATAAATAACGATCTAATTTTGGCGTTACCTGTGCTTCAGAACGTTAATTATATGTATTATCTGCATGTACTACAATATGAAGTTTTGAAACAGCTATTTATGGGATAATAGATTTATTTCTGTATAACTTTTCGTTTCAGACAGTGAGACATGATCAAGTACAAGTACATTCAAATTACAGATACGTCCAATCAAATAATTTGGTTTATACTACTGGCTCCCTCTGCTTTTAAGTGTAATTAATTTAATACAAATAAAATGGCACTCTTGATGTTTTATTAATGTTAGGTTTTGATTCTTTCATTCTTTTTTTGAAATAAATCTGGAAGCACTGTTAGAGAAATAAAGCTATTATCCCACAAATAACTTTTCAAGGCTTCATATTTTTCGTATATTAAGTAGGTACTTCCTAAAGAGCAATGTATGTACTACCTTATGACAAAGATAGAGAAAAAACATCAACAAATGTACCGCTTCTATTTAGATTTTTCGAGTGGACGACGACGTTTCGGTTAATTTAGAACAGAGAGCGAAACGACGTTCACTTCAAAAAACCAAGAGCCATTCATGACAACATTCGATTTCCTTATATGTACACATTACAATTGACAAACATTATAAATATTGCTTTATATCAAGAACAGTTTCTCTGTTAATAAGGTCTAATAATTTATATTTTTCTGTTATGCAGCTCTAAACTTTCTAATGACGAGCTGAGAAGTTGGCAACATGAATATCAAAAGAACGTCGAACATTCACAAGATCCGGAACATTCCCTTGCAAATGATAGACGTATCTGATCAGTACGATATTTTGAAGGAAATTGGCGCAGGTGATTATGGGAAAGTAATGTTGGCTTCTCTCAAAAACCGACATGAAAAGGTTGCTTTAAAAGCAGTTCCCAAGGCAACTACGACTCTAAAAGATTTTCAGATAGAATTTCATTACAGTTACGTTCTTTCTCCACATATGAACATTCTCGATACCTACGACGTAGCCTTTGAAACTGTGGATCACTATATTTTTGCCCAGGAAATGGCGCCATCTGGTGACTTATGGCAAATAATTAAGTACCAGAACGGCTTAGAAGAAAGTGATGTAAAACTTGTCGTGAAACAAATTACATCAGCTCTTGAATTCATGCACAGCAAAGATCTGGTTCACAGGGATGTTCGAGCTGAAAATATATTAGTTTTTCAGTCAGACTTTACCAAAGTAAAACTAACTGACTTCGGACTTACTCGACGATCTGGGACGCTGGTAAAAAAGCGTAATCGCTGTCTTCCCACATGTCCGCCAGAAATTTGGGAGGCAGTTCATCTGGAGGGATATATTGTTGAAACAGGTTCTGATGTGTGGCAGATGGGTATGGTCATCTTCGCAACTCTTCTTGCCAAATTGCCTTGGCAAAAAGCTGACATCACAGATTCCTACTTCAAAGATTTCGTGCAGTGGCAGAAGAGGAAGACAACTCGGATTCCAAAAAAATTTAAAATATTCACACCGCGATTGCTCCGACTTTTCCGGCGGTTGATGGACCCTAAACCGTCAAAGCGCTACGACATAAAAGAGATATACAAATACTTGAGAGATAAATGGCTATTTTATCGGACAAACAACATCAATAAAACTCCTGAGAATTCAGACCAAAGTGGGACGAGAGAAGAAACATTGGGCGAATTTTTGCTCAATTATGGAGCCTATGTAAATGAAGCCCATAAAGAACAGGGGATTCATGACTGTATACTCTCAAGTTCCAGAGATAAGACTAGTTAGTACTTTGTCAAACACCAGACTAGGATATATATATATATCCAACATTTGTTGATAAAGTAATGGTTCTCAAACCCTTTACATATATATATATATATATAAGCCTGGCCATATTTATCATCGCCTTAAGAACTTTTAGAGACGCTGGTAACTTTAAATAAAGAGAACTGAATGTTGTTACACCAGAAAAAAGGGCGAGAACACATACTGAAAAACTATCATCGAAGTTGGACTTTCAGCCCTGAATTTTATACATACACTTATGTCTGGAGTGATCAGCATCTTGTGTGTGCATAATGTTGATGATGACCCAGAACAGCTTTCAGAACCTCTTTTTTTTTTTAAGAATAGATAGCATATGATTACTGGTACATCTGGATGTTTCGGTATAGACTGCTTCCGTCATTAGAAGATTCAATAAAACATTACTCGTTCAATGAAATTTGCATAATAGATATTAGATAATAGATATTGCATAATATATATTATTATAGGTATTAGATAGATATTAGAATATTGATTTTTAAGCTTGGTATGTTTCTGTGTTTTCAATAGAACTTATGTATTAAGATCTCCAAAGTACAAACTCACTAAAACATTTATTAATACATGCCTGAAATTAACGAAATAAAATTAAAATACGTACTATAAGAACAGTTATACTAGATAAATGTGCAAAAGGTAAGAGAGCTTAAGTGTGCAGTAACAATATAATATTAGAATAGAATATGGCGGGGTTTTACAGATTATTAACACAATAAAACATGCGAAAACCAGTTTTTTATTGTCAAAGAGTTATCAGTAAAACACCAGAACTAGGATATATAGATTAGTCCTAAATCAATATACTAAGCTAATAATGCGAAATAATACAATTAGATATATTAAAACATATAAACACTAGTAAGTGATTTCTAAAAATAATAATAATAACTTATTCCTACCGTTGATGGTGTTTTAGATTGTATTTCAGTTCACTATATATTTTACGGCTTTTTCAAATGTATTTATACACTTACATCAAGGTTAATACTAATAAGCTCTAGCTTTTATAAGAACTGTTTCATATACACGCTTTAATTACATACGTCATATAACAGCGTTCATAGTTTGTAAAACTTTATAATGAATTATCTGTGCTGTGCGAACTTCAGGAAACAAACTCCGAATTTTAGCGTTAGAAGCTCTCAAGCTTACCGCTGAGCCACGTGAGGGCAATATTCATAATAATTAATAGACAACGTATTAATTAAAATAAAGCGATAGTACACAACTGGTCATTTTGACAACAATAGTTCTTTGTAAGTAAGTTTTATGTTGTTTTTGATGCTTTCTAATTAATTAATAGATTATTTTATATGTGTTGGAAGCCTTTAAACAGCCATGTTTTTTTTATAATCATTAACTTGTTCGTATTTTCATACTAAACATAAACCTAACAACAAGACGATGAATAGGGTATCATTTTGAAAATATTATCTCAGTCATATCACCGCAATTATACAAATGCACCAATTAAAATAACACTGTATCGATTTGTCTAATAGGTTTATCTCTCTTTAGACTTTCTGATTATATATTTTGTTCATGTGCACGCAAGTAAATTAGCTTCAAACTTACCGACTTCTTAATTAATCAGAGATTTCCGTCCCTCCACTCAACTGCAACATTATTAGCTTCTAACTCTCAACTTCTTAATTAATTGAAGATTGTCATCCGCCCACTCAGCAGTCACATCATATGTATAGTTCAGTTGGATAATGAAAATGTCGTACATAATCTGGTCCTAGTGTTTCGTTGCATTAGAAATTTGTAAATGTATAGTGTTGTACACTCTGCTTTTTATTGATTTAAACGATTGTATTGTGTTTAGCAAGAGGGAGTTTTGACGTAGTTGTGATAGGTGTAACTTAATGACCAGAACTTTCTTGAAAATTTAGGAAATTATTTGAGCCATAGAAAATAAGAACAGGATACAGTTGTTTAAAGATTATTGATTATTGAATTAGTCAGTGAACTTAGCAAATGAAGTCAGTTGATGATTATTTGTTGAATTAGGTAGTGTGTTAGTCAGATCACGATCGTCTTTTAGTGTCAGTTAGTTAGTCAGATGGCTCATTTTAGTGAATATTTATTTCGTATTGTGACAAAGAAATAGAGATATGATAAAGTGCCGTACATGCAAGAGAAGTAAGCAAATAAGTGAAATTGCTATATTAGCGTCTAATGTGAACTTGGGTCTATCACTAAACATCAGTAAAACTGACTCGCAGAACCTGAAGTTCAAGAAATGATGAAAGTGTTTTTGTTATATTAATTAAGTGGTCTGGACTTTCTATTCTTCATTTTACCTCAAAATCTGTCAGGAATAGAATAATTTTGATAGTATCTAGATTGAAAGCGAAGATGAAGATAAGTGCTCGAAGCAAGACCGGAAATTTGCTGGAAATGACGAAACGGTGGAAAGAAGACCGAGAAAAAAGAGACAGAAAATTGAAATTCGATAAAGAAGAAGGGAAAAGAAAGAGAGAAACATTGAAGATTTGCCTTCAACGAGCATGGCGTTCATTCGCATGCTTTCTGATATATCTTCATATATAATACATATATATATATATATATTATTTTGATATGTCATCGACAGCGTTATAATTATTTAGCCTATCTCATGTAAAAACTTTTTAAAACTCTCTCTAATGAAAATTAAGTAAAATGCGATTACAAGTTTCTTATTAAGCACAATAAATAAGGATTTCTGCCCTTAGACAGTGTAACTTACTTATTTATATTGATTACCTATATTTTAAAATGATATTTTTAGGAAGGCAACAATGATATTTTCAATAATATCAGTCCCCTGGTGGGACAGAGGTAAGTTTACGGTTTACAACTTCACAATCAGAGGTTCAAATTTCCCGCGGTAGACACAGCAGCTATCCAAATAAGGTTTTGCTTTAAAACAAAAAACAATGATACCAAAAAATTAAGCAAAACTTATTTAAAATTAATGAATATTTTAAGACTGGGTGTTTGAGATTATGAATCAGTAAAATATGTTGTTGTTGTTTTCAATTTTGGTACACGTCGGGTCAAATAGGCGAAACGTTTTTTGAACTTTTATAAAAACAAACAACAAAAATGCCATTACAATGTACCATAAAAACAACAATAACGAAGCTTGTAGTGTTACAATGTTGCTTGGAGGAATGTTCTCTGATGCAGCTCCAATAACATGATATTTTAAACAAATAATACTACGAATAATATTCTTTAAGTATATAGTTAACATTGGATAATTGAAAAATGTATTAAATCATATTATAATAGTGTGATTTAAACACCAGGGAAATTGCATTTAGCCATTAGTAAGAAATTATCATTTCTGAAATTGGTTAAAAAAATATACAGACAAAGTTAATATAGTTATCGAAAACGACAAAAGATGGCAGAACATAATCCCCTAAATACGCGCAAAGTTGCTTACGGCATTATTCAGTAAAATTCATTAAAAGCAACAAACAGGACTTATATGTTTTATTGAAAATAAAGTTAAACACAGCTTACCGGTAAACGTTTGTAAAAAAACACTATTATCTCTTGTACGTGGCAGGTCTCTATATTTTCAATTAGATGTAAATAATAAGCTTTCAAAACACTATATAGTGATGTATCGTCGATGATGCAAATTGTGGCGTCACGGGTGACACGTCTCTAGCTTATGTATCTGGTTCTTAACGAATTCCCAACCATATTTATTTTTACAGCAGATAAATATTTTACGTCTCTTTCTGAGGAGAAACGTTCAGATAGGAAGAACATTAAACAATTTAGTTTCGTTTGTTTGTCTAAAGTTAAGCACAAAACTCTGCCCATCACGGGTATCGAAACCCAGATTCTAGCGTGTACGTCCGTAGATATACCGCTGTGCCACTTGGGGACAAAACGATTTAGAACCAGTGGATAAAACATTTCGAAAAAAAAGTGACGTCACTGTTCCTCATGGAAACAGAATAACTCCACAGCAGAGCATTTGAGTCAGATATGGTCAGAGAAACCGCACCCTAACCCAAGTAGAAGAACGTCTTCATCCACTCAAGGAAAGCTATGTTTAGGAAAAATTATCTTCAATTAAGAAAACAACACTTTATGAAGCTGAGCATATCTCTAGGTACTAGTTACAAGATAGCAAGCAAGAATTTGGAGTTGAAAATGGCTCACAGTATTAAAGTTCACGAGCTTGCAGCCTTTTCTCAATATAAACAGAAAATTTCTTGATAAAGATAGCCAAAGAATCTAGAATCACAACAACCTCTTTCGACCATATACATATCAAGTTCTCTGATGCAGCTCCTATAGATGTATGGACCTTTGGTTTACGTAAACGTAGCTCCCAAAATTTATTTTCCTATACAGTGGAAGGTCTGTGGAAAGTCTGCTAAGATATGTAATCTAAGCAGAAACTTTTTACAATGAGAACTGCACAGCTACATATGTTTAACCAGTTATTCGAAAGTGTCAAAAAGATAACTGAATGTTTGCTCTAACTATTACATTATGGAATAACATTATACAGCTTATTATGTATATAATAAAGTATAAACAAACGCTGTAGGAATAAAGTATTATTTGTTTGTTTTTTTTAATTTCGCGCAATTTTTTTGAATATCTGCGCTAGCCGTCCCTAATTTAGCAGTGTAAGACTAGAGGGAAGGCAGCTAGTCATCACCACACACCGCCAACTCTTGTGCTACTCTTTTACCAACGAATAATGGGATTGACCGTTACATGAAAACGTCCCCTTTGGGCGAGCATGTTTGGTGTGACGGGGATTCGAACCCGCAACCCTCAGATTGCGAGTCGAGTGCCCTAACCACCTGGCCATGCCGGGCACTAGAAAGAAAGTATTATGATAGACGTTTACTTAATGTCTTACTGACGTTGGCTATATTTTTACGTATGATTTAGCGAAACTAAAGTCTAACAGTTTTTTTTTTCAGACAAAATCTGGATAAAACATCATAAAGATGTACAAGTGTTCCTCACTCAAGGAACTACAGTGTACTTTGTTTTGGT
>NW_013667847.1:53525-56833 GCF_000517525.1 Limulus polyphemus | reverse complement strand
TAACCGAATATTGATTATCCTTTAGCTTCAGTAGCTGAGTAGCTAGACGTTTTAAATAAGTAATCATGTCCATCCTTGCTCAAGGAAAGTCAAGTCACGGGCATGGTCTGGGCTACACCTTTTATACTCCCTCTCACACAGGCCTTGATCGAGGATGGGCAGTTAACCGAATATTGATTATCCTTTAGCTTCAGTAGCTGTTTACTTAATGTCTTACTGACGTTGGCTATATTTTTACGTATGATTTAGTGAAACTAAAGTCTAACAGTTTTTTTTTTCAGACAAAATCTGGATAAAACATCATAAAGATGTACAAGTGTTCCTCACTCAAGGAACTACAGTGTACTTTGTTTTGGTTCCTGTGATCCACGTTACACTTAAGAACCAAAGTGTTCATCGTTTCACTCTCCATAACGTACTTCATTATATTATTTTAACACCAGAAAAATCGTGAAAAACACAGAAAAATCGAAAACTGTGTATATATCACGTGCAAACAGGTATCTTTGTACCAAATCCCATGTAACAAGGATGACATACACATGAATACTTCACGAAAACCCAAATTGCACTTTCCTCGCTGAAAAATTGAGCAAAAGACAAAAATTAAATAATTGTCCATATCTCTGTTTGGGACCTGCAAAGAGTATCTTTGGACCAAATTACATGTAAATTGGTCGAAACAAGACTAAGTAATTGACCAAAACTCCCAAAATCATGGGTTTATATACCAGTTGACCCCACCTAAAATGACCAAAAATGAACATATCCATATCCCACAGTTTCATGAGTATATGTATGGAAGCTATAAAAGAGTATCTTTATATCTTTAAATCCCATGTAAATTGGCCGAAATACGTCGGAGTAATTGTAAAAAACAAACAAAAAACTAAAATCATGTTTCTTGTGGCATCTTGAACCCCATATAATTATTGTAAAAGGGCAAGCCCACCATTTATTTATTTATTTTGTTGTTCTTGTTTATGTGTCAGACCTGTAGAAAAATATCTTTGTACCAATTCCCATGTAAGTTGGCCAAAATATGGCCGAGTAATTAACCAAAACCCCAAAATTATGCTTTTTGTGAGCACTGACTACCTGAACAAAAGACTCAAAATGGGAAAATCCAACTTTTTTGTATATCAGTGTGTTGGGCGCATGAAAAGGTATATTTTTGCTAATTTTCATCTTCATTACTCTAAATATGACTGCACATTAGCCCAAAATATACATTTTTGGGTTGTTTGACTTTTTACACCATAAAATCTTTAAAAAGGCTTAAACCATAAAAAAAATGAAAAAGGGTCTGGGCGTATTGAACCAAGGTATAACCCTACCAAGTTCCAAGCCAATCCCCCAAGAAATGAAGGAGTGGCGATCGATTTAAAAGTGTTTAGAAGATGAAGAAGAAACAATAGGAAAACATTATGTCTCTACGGATACATAAAAATTATGAACAAACATATCATTACTATCATTATCGGATCTAAATTTAGTTAACAGTTTTCGTTTCGAAACATTTCACTAACGATAATAGACTTAGTAAGTACAATATTGTCTACACATATAGATGAATAAGGCCCTAGCAGTACCTTTTGTCCACGTTCGACAATTCTTCGTGAGGAATCTTCTTATGTTGAGTTTATGGAGAGGTAGCTCATATGGATCAAAATATCCTTCTTTTTCATCTCAACTAATATAAATACAAACCTAGTGATTGCCTGATTGATGACTCGGGTACAAATTAATGATCTAGGTCTGTTCTTCTGCATGATCAGATAGTTTATTACTGATAAACACACCTCCGAGCTCTTGTGAGAGTATCGAACCTCCGAGCTCTTGTGAGAGTATCGAATAAATTTATCAAGAGTTCGTAGTTTTACATATCGGTTAAGATGTTTCTGGAATGATCAATTTCTAAAATGGGCTGAAATTCTGCATAGGCGAGAATACTTGTAGTGTCGAATAACGCCATGCCAAAACGTATGTCACTAAATTCGTAAAGTTTCCTGTTCCAGCACATAGATCGGGTGTCAGGTCAAGGGCAAAGAGGCGTATAACCAAGTATTCGTTATAATCGATATCAATTTATTGATCTTGAAACTGTTTTCCTGTTAAACTAAGTAAATTTTCATAACTTCGTGCATACAGATCAGCATTAAAATCAGGTTGTAAAGGCCGAGCAGGAATCTGTTTTACATCTACGTTGATTGCCAAGAAATTGGAACTGTAATGTTTGAAATTCTATGCATTTTTCATCAAGACCCACGAAATGCATCATTATCAACACATTCTATAACAATGCGTGTGAGTACTTGACCAAAAATGCATTAAGGATAGAAGCTCGTAAGTATCCACGTTGAACAGAAAATACCTCTCACATTAAATATTTCAAAATGAATTAACCGATCCTATCTGAAATGCTTTAATATACGTAGAATGACATATGGGTTGACTTGGACCTTTCTATCATTAATAGAAACATGTAGAACAGCCTTGAATCACAATTTATCATTCTACATAACACAAAATGCATCTTCACTTCTTACGAGATGTAATTTTTTAAGTTTACCCAATTGGATAAAACCTAATTCTGCAAAATGATGTATCTGGTTTATTTGCATCAATCTTTGATTCCATCGTTCTCACCATTATTAAAGTCGAGTTTGTCAAAACTGTCCACCGTGTTTTTTACCCACATAAACGAAGTCAAATTACATATCTTAGTTTCTCCACTATAACTCAGTAAAATTTTCCTTGTGTGTAAAGAGTACGAGATAAAACGACGGACTTGTCGTTCATGTGTGCATCCACTTGAAAAAATAGAGCATGAAGAAACAGCTTGGTGGGAGTAGAGATATTTTCTTCCTTTTTTTATGTCGTTTTGATTTGATTTGCTAATTTTTGCTTTTTCATGAAGATATGATTGTGCTGGATCAGAGTGTTCATCCCCCGAACCTGATATAAAAAAAAATGATGGGTCCTCTCTTGTCTATCATAATACTTTCTTCCTAGAGCGTTTGTTCATACTTTATTATATGCATAATAAGCTGTATAATGTTACTCCATAATGTAATAGTTAGAGCAAACATTCAGTTACCTTTTTGACACTTTCGAATAACTGGTTAAACATATGTAGCTGTGCAATTCTCATTGTAAAAAAACTTCTGCTTAGATTACATATCTTCGATGAACACTTTGGTCCTTAAGTGTAACGTAGATCACAGGAACCAAAATCAAGTACACTGTAGTTTCTTGAGTGAGGAACACTTGTACATCTTTATGATGTTTTATTCAGATTTTGTCTG
>NW_013667847.1:39527-52525 GCF_000517525.1 Limulus polyphemus | reverse complement strand
CGTACAGATTTTTCACAAAACGTCATAACGAAATACATAAAAGAAAGACCATAACACATAGTTTGAGACTAAAAGACGTAGATTCCACAAAAAAATCAGGTTGAATGATGATGCATGTTCGTTTGACATCAATGTTCTTCCCTTTTCTTCAGTTTGTTTGTATTTTTGTTAACAAACATAATAATGAAAAAAAAAGTTCATTGTGGTAAACGAAATGATAATTTGATCTAAGTAAGAGTTTGCCCTCCAGTGGCACAGCGGGATGTCCGCGGACTTACAACGCTAGAAAGTGGGTTTTGATACCCGTAGTGGCATTATACAGATAGCCAGTTGTGTAGCTTTGTGCTTAATTACAAAAAAACAAAAAATAAGAGTTTAATTTTTCTTCCCGATTTGTAAAAAATCCTTACGTGACAGAAAAAAAAAGAATATTATTTTTGAAATCTGCGTAGCTGAATTATGAAAATTCCGTTATTAAAACCAAAACAACTTTTATGATGTTTAAATTTGTAGGCCTGTGTTATGATCTGCAATTTTTTTCTATCTAGTAAGGTTAAAATTGTGTCGTTCATGTAGGATATCGTTTACCAGGTCGATTATATTATTGCTCGATATGGATCATCCATTAATAATTAATTGTCACTGAATATTCCTTGATTGGTCAGCGCTGGAACTAATCTTGTTTAATAGGATTTCAACTTTATTTTTTATATTTCTGAGGAACGCTGTTGATGATATTAAATTTTTTTATGGGCTGAAGATTCCATCTTGATACTAATGGGTTTAATAACTTGTGAGTGAAAGATTTAATGATGTTCTTGCAACTGATTTAATATTTTCGCTTAATCATCTATGGTTAACAAGTATTTTTTTATGAATTCCATGATATATTGAATTTAATACTTTATACACTGGTCTTTCATAAACATTGGGTTGCTAAAACGAGTGTACCAGTTCTTCGGGGATAAGAATAATTCGTTTCACGTGTTCCATATTTTAAAATTCGAGCAATAACACCTTCCTTTCTCTATTAGTAAGTTTATTTTCTGCTTAACTGGTGCTTTCTTGACTTTTTTCTCAATTATCACTTGTATGGACTAAGTTATTGTTTTTGTATATTTATCATGGGAACGTTACCATTTTAAACATTTAAAGCACCTTTATGAATAAATTTTTAGCTCTGACAATTATTCCTTTAATCTGTTTACATGCTGCTATAGGTAATACACTGAACAGCTCATGATACTCTTTGCCCACTAGTGGCTCAGGGGTAAGCCTGTGGGCTTATAATGCTAAAAACTGGATTTCGATACACGTGATGGGCCCAACACAGATAGCCCATTGTGGAACTTTGTGCTTAAAGATAAACAAACACACAAACATGATGTTGTTTAACTCTACAAGTCGTGATGATTAAATGAATTGAGTTTGTATGTACAAATGAATATAAGTCATACAAAAAATGTTTATTTATACACTGCTATACATCCAATTAAATATACTATCAATTTTTTTCACACTACAATGATATTTTGTCCTCGTGTGATATGGACAGGATAGTGTTGATGCTAGAAGTTGATTAACACCTGTGACATCCACTCAATCCAATGTCGTAGCAAAGAATGTTCATCAGGCTTCCCATGATGTCGGCTTTCTCTTTACCTTTCGTGTGGACTGTCGCGAAGTTCTCTCTCAGCATTCTGACTGAGGGTTAATCATCCATAGGTGAGGGTTAATCGTTGTTCACACTTTCCCAGAGGATATGATGTTACTCATTCACAGTGGTGGCAGTCTGTATACGAAAGGTAATCACTCGAAAACTGTAGCTTACAAAATTACTCCTGTATTTACAGTGGATAAGCACTCGAATGTCAGCTCTTTATTCACATAATGTGTGTTCTTCAGACAAAATCTTTCTAATTCTTTCACGGTCAAAGTCATGTTAATCAATTATTATTTATTCAGTAAAGTACCAGCTTTTATCTTACTTGGGTACATAAACCTCATTTTTATCATCTGGAAACAACCCATTTTCTGAGGCGCATTTGTTCTGAAATTTGTGGTTTTAAATCAACAAGTAGATAGGCAAATAGTTACTGTACTACATCTTGATAAACCTCTTCAAAATATTTGACAAGTCAGAAACATTTGTCTTGCTAATACATTCACTGAGATTTGTCTCTGACATTCTTCAACACGATAACATATTAAGAATTTAAACTTAAATTGCGAATTTCTCTACCATAATGAAAGAGATTCTATATTGTATAAAACACCGATAAATTCAAATGTTAACTTCCACGTGTTTGTTTTCTCCACTTTCACTCATAAAAATCGCTGATGATAAAAAGATTTAATTTGTCAGACTGTAAATAATCCTGAAAATGTTCGTGTAACCCTCAATATTTTGCACTAATTTATTATACATATATAACAATTAAATGGAAACGAATGACAAAGTTTGACTTTCAACATTAGGTAGTAATCTCAAACATTTTATCTCTACGTCTCTTCCTCAAAGTCAAAGATGTCACCTTCCTCCCGGTGCTCTCAGTGCCACTTTCAGAAAATTCTCTCGAACTGATGTTGGTATAGGGTCTGAATAAAAATCTATGCCTTGTATAAGTCCCTGGTATTTCTTTTGTTTCTAGTATTGTATAGGTGAGTAAAATAACCCTTCTATTACTCTCCCAAGCCAAAGGTTTTCTGGAAACATGGCCAAAGCCATAGGAATAAAATATAAGTTGTAAGTGATCCAGATCTTGGGACATTTTACTTCCATTGGCCTAGTCTTTCCTCCATTGACGATGATATCTGCTTTAGTATCCTCATGAATGAAATATAATATCCATCAAATATCTTCATATTATGGGTAATCACTGTATACCCCTTGTGTTCCTTAGTAAAGAGAAACAAAAATCATCACGTGTTACATAACCTTTATATAACCTTCCTTACTCATGGACGAGAAAGTAAGTAATTAACTTTATGTGTTTTTGTCGTCTAATCGGCCTCAAAATAAAAAAAACAACAACATGTATTTCCTAGAATGATATTTTCCATCTTTATACTGAAAAAACATAAATGACTTTCAACTTTAATATAGGTTTTAAAGACTGAACTCTTAATTTTTCCACATCAATTACTCTGTGGGGATCGTGTTTTACTCTCAAGGATTCTGAACCACGATCTGCATTGATAAAATTTATCCCAGAATGATAGAATTCGGTTTCTAGTGTTGGATTTATGCCTATTACAGCCGTCTGCTGATTTACAGAATCTATCACAGTCTGCACAAGTTGTCGTTTGATCTTTGGTACAATTGGAAGAGTAACATTAGAATAACTGAAGCAACGATGTTCATTTAAGTGCAAATTCTTTTTCACAATCCAAAAAATAAAAACTGCTCCCAGATATCTTACGTAGTTGTGATAACTTCAAAATAGTTACTGTGATACCAAATAAAAATCGTCACAGGTCTGGAAGAACTTTTGTAGGTAACACGATTCACGTTATACGATGATACAATATGAATTTGGACTACTAGATGATACTTGATCTTGGATATCTCTTAAATATTGCAGGAAACAAAAGGGACTTCCACTACCTCATGCAAGTAATTGTCCAAATGGCTCAGCAAAATATTTTGTTGAACTGTTGTATGTATCGCATGTATTTGATATGGCATTATATAGCTTAACATGTCTGCGAGAAGAGTGAATAACACAAAAATGGACAGGTTCATCATTCGAACGAGAATGCTTGATTTTCGGAACGACTGAGATTAAAATATGATAACAATATATCCTAATCACAGATTATTATAATAATCTATAAAATGTGAAAAACAATATCATGAGACTAGTGGCTATATCCAAAACAAGAAACATCAGTGAGCCGACTTTTATGTATGTAAAATGTTTTTAATAATACGTTTTACAGTATTCTAGGTTAAAGGCTAGCTCTTTAACTGTGGAAACGCACGAAGTTGTCACATAATCTGTCGGTTACTCTTGCTGACAGTAAGACAATATCAAAAAGTAACAGTGAAATGACAAGAGGCCTGATACAAAAGTTTGTTCTGTTGGACCGAAACAATCAAACTTTATCAGGCCTACTTTGTCGTATGTTTATATTTTCTTCTAAAAAAGAAAGAGAAATGAGACGATTTCAAAACAATGGCTTATTTATTAATTTAATCGTGGAGTTTGCTTTAGCCAGGTGAAATCCTCTATAACTTTTTTTAACATTCTATTTCCTCCTTACAAGTCTGATTTCAAGACCGATTACATTTAAAGTTCTCAAAAATATAACTAAGATTTTTTTAGAAAATGAAACACATTTTTAAAGCTAAGCCAAAACTTACTTCAATATTATAAATAATTATTTCTTTTGATACAAGTTAAGCTTTTAGAATTACAGAAAACATTGAGCGGCTCAGCAAATAATCCAAAAGGCACAACAGACTACTCATCACAAAAGTCGTACGCCAATTGTCATACCTGCTGTTATATTTGTAAACTATGTTTGGAAATATTTTCGTAAACTTAGAAGACTATAATTGATATTTATTGCAATATAGAGTTGTTTTGGTGTCATTTATTTATTTCAGAGCCACCAAGAGGAATGGAATTACAACTGTCACACTGCTGTCGTTTAAAACAGTAATTTATAACACGGGTTTAAAGGAGTTAAACAAAACAACAACTGTATCTCTCACATTCATGAAGTGATGGATGTTCTTCCAGCACGATAGAAATTCTAAGAATCTTACAAGTGACTTCGACAGATGATATGTTTTTATTTTACTCTTTAATTCAATTTGTTTGTTTGAAGTTAAACACAAAGCTACACAGTGTAGTGCTCTGCCCACCACGGGTATCGAAACCTGGTTTCTAGCGTTGTAAATCCGCAGACATGCCGCTGTGCCACTTTGGGGGGGGGGGCTTTAATTCAAGTCGCTGTGTGAGACAAGTAATAAAATTCTATTACGTTTCCACAAACACAATGGGGCTTTTTCAGAACATTACAAGGTTAGGAAATAGGCATGTTTTTTAGAGTATTATGTGAGACATGTATTACAGCTGTCTTAATTTGTCAATAAACAGACCCTGTTCTAGACATTCTTAGCAGGATAGGATAATGAAAAACACTGGGGGGTAGGTGGGGTGGGGTGAGACAGATATTAAACGTAAAAAGTATATAAGTTCATGCAGAAGCAAAGCCAAAAAGCTTCTCCATGAACACAACGTTTCATACTAATTCTTATATCACAATTGTACATTGAAGCTAACTTGAACAGAGAAGATAACTTGAGTTTTAATGTTCTGGTACAAAAATATATAGAATTAATGTAATTAGTGCATACTGGGGGCCTCAAGTGTTTTTAGAGGGCCCCTCATTCCAGAAATATAAGTAGTGTATTTTTTTTTCAGTTCGCAACATAAACCGCCATAACATATACTATTTATGTCACTAAAAAATAAACACTTCTGCAAGTCGTCTTGCAAACAAGTAATCAGATTTTTTTCAGGTCACGTTAATAGAAAAGTAACGGAACTTTTCCTCTTGCTATGCCGCGTAAGTAATAAGTCTTCTTTAGGTCATCTTTCTGATAAATAATAGTACTGTTTCAAGCTTTTATGTGAAGTAATGAGGTTTTTTCTAACCTCCCCAGTAAACAAGCAGTTGGGATAGTATAATTCATCAGTAGTACAGGTAAGGGTGGTTCCCCAGTTGCCACGTGAAAAAGGTAATCAATTTCTTTCTGATCGCCAGTGAAACGTAAATAGGTTATGTTTATGTCGCTATTAAGCAAAACAAATAATAGGTTCTCCTCATATCGGCAGTAACACAAATAAGGTATTCAGGTCTCTTGTAAATAATGTAGTGGAGTTTCGGTAAGAAATGTATTATGTGTTACTGAGGGTCTTTTAATTTTAAGATAAGTTTTTATGAAATAATATACGTTCCCTTATGTAAGAAGGTCATAAGAAACCCACTATCTAATCTCACCTGGAATGAAAATTTCGATTAATTCTTCATATGCGCTAAAACGCTGAGGATAAATTCTTACCTCGTCAAGATTTCTTCTTTATCACACGGGTGTATTTCGTTTTACACTGATAGTTTCCTCCAAAACTGTAGTCTGTAGTTTCAAAATAATATTAACTATTGTATTCGTGTTGCGAAGTATTTTTCTGCAAATCTAGAATTATTGAGCGTGGGATATTTTCAGGAAATATTTTTTATTTATTTATTGATACTCCTCTTCTTGCTGAAGGGAATTATTGAAATAAAAGTTTTCTCGCCGCGAAATGAGCTCGTTTGAATAAACTACGCTAATTAAGTGCCCATATAATATGATAAACATACAACACTTAAATACCTGTTCAACCCATTACCATGGTACAAGAATCATCTACCAGTGATAAAAGGCTAGAAGAGACGATTGTAAATACTTCATAGCGTTTACTAAGACTTATTTCTTCGAAATGAATAATGACTGACTTAGAAAACACTTTTGTAACTGTAATGTAACCTAGCTCTAAATGGATCTCGTGTTCTATATAGTTTATCACTTATACGAAACAGACCAAAGCTTTACACATTGAATATCTTTGCTTATATGACAAAAAAGTACAACTGGCTGAAACAGTTGCTTGGATTTAACGCAGTAGAAATGTTTTGTAAAGTACACGCATTTACTTCAATTAACCTATTTTGCTTAATCCCTTGACAGAAACTAATCAGTGATTGTAAGAAATGAGAAAATCATGGAGTTGAAAATTATATTTTTATACAACTACGATAAATAAAGTAGTTACTTCTCTAGCTTCATTGGTTCTCGTGTATTTATTTAATCATGCCACGAAAAATCCAGAGAAAAACAGTCAGCTATTAGTATTTATTAAAAAATATATATATATGAGTGATAGTTATGAAATATTGTCAGCGGTAAGTTTATTGACTTACAATACAAAAATCCATGATTCAATTTCCATTATAATGTGAATGAGCAAGTACCCTACTGTTCTACACCGGACCAAGCGGGCAGTGGTCCCATTTCTTAGTATAATGTGAATGAGCAAGTACCATACTGTTCTACACCGGACTATGCGGGAAGTGGTCCCATTTCTTAGTATAATGTGAATGAGCAAGTACCATACTGTTCTACACCGGACTAAGCGGGCAGTGGTCCCAATTCTCAGTATAATGTGAATGAGCAAGTACCCTACTGTTCTACACCGGACTATGCGGGAAGTGGTCCAATTTATTAGTATACTGTAAATGAATAAGTACCATACTAGGATAAATTGTTCATATATGCTGTGGCAAGTAAATACCCTTCAGAAGGCTGCATACTCCAAGCTATACAATACGAAATTATGTTTAAACTGAAGGATTCAAATAACAGTATGTTTAGTTTCTACTAAAGTAACGATCTGATAGTATGAATGTCATTTTTGAAACTTGCATGAAAACCCAGGAGGAGTATGCTATATTAAAACGTCTTGGAGCCTCACCACGTCGTTACAGTCCACGTCGCAATGTCCGATCATGTTCTTTCTTGCGACCGTGTATCTTGATAATAGCCATGTAGAGTAGTTTCCATTGCACAAGGCTCCTTCACTATATAAGGCTGTTTTGTCCAAAGCACAGTGCTCCTCTATGTTACCTTTCGATAAGCCGTCTAGTGTACATTTCAAGAACTACTTTCCAGAGAAATCCATAGAAACTGCATTATCTAGCGGCTTAATCGGCATGCCATCGTATAGAATAACGTGAATTCAAGTTTCATTCTCTAGCTGTTTGGAGTATGCGACTGTTGAACAGGAAATATGACTAGAATTTCTATCTTAGTGAACCTGTTGGCCGCATTTCGGATGAAGATCCTTTTTGCTTATGTTACATGGAACTAGTGGACGTCTCTTGCCATTGTCCTAAATTTTCGTAGGTTCTCACCTGTTAAAAGACGCCGCAATTTTTATTACCACATCTGAGGTAAGACTTGTTACGGGTCTCTGTCTTAATGGTCCTGCTGCCCCAAGTTGATATTTATTCCTTTGTTTTCCAATGAATATTCCCAGCCTGGAAATTATAAATCCCTGATTGAAAAATGTGAATATCTGGCATTTGGAGAGGGTTTTTGCATACCCATCCCAAAAGTGATGAACTTGTGATAACATCACATCACCTACAAAACTCCGAACAGTGTCAAACTGTACTCAAACATCCACCACTACTTTATGTCGGTATGCTTTTTCAGAAGTGTTTACAAAATTATGGGATATCCTGTATATACATGTACTCAAATCTAAGAAAGATATACCATGAATAGAAATGACCCCCTCCCCTTCTGAGAAACTCTGGGGACGCCCAAATATATTATTGTTATACTGATCTAGCTGATGCAACTCCAATGGTAGAATTTACTAGAGTACACTACTGGCGAACTACGTTTGGTAGTATGTTTGTTGCTACCCAGGTAATGCTGGGCTAGCTATTGCAGATGTAGTTGTTAAAGTATTATTGTACATCTGCTAGTAGACTGTTTAATGACCATGTAATACTGACTTAGTTATCATACAACTAATGCTTAATGTCAAATCAATGCTGACCTAGTTATTAATCACCAAGTCATCCTGATTTAACTATTATACATCTAGTGCTTAATGTCGACGTAATGCTGACATAATTATTATACATCCAGTGCTTAATGTCCACGTAATGCTGACTTTGTTATTATACATCTAGTGCTTAATGTCGACGTAATGCTGACTTTGTTATTATACATCTAGTGCTTAATGTACGTGTAATGCTGACTTTGTTATTATACATCCAGTGCTTAATGTGCGTGTAATGCTGACTTTGTTATTATACATCCAGTGCTTAATGTACGTGTAATGCTGACTTTGTTATTATACATCTAGTGCTTAATGTACGTGTAATGCTGACTTTGTTATTATACATCTAGTGCTTAATGTCGACGTAATGCTGACTTTGTTATTATACATCTAGTGCTTAATGTACGTGTAATGCTGACTTTGTTATTATACATCTAGTCAAGCGAGAGAGAGAGACATGTGAACAATGTTTAAGTTAATTATTATTAACTATCACGATTATCTACAAAAAATAAGAGGCTTTTATAATTTGAGTTCGGTTGTGCTTTAATTGTTTGAAATGTTTTGTCCAAATCGAATACATTATTTGGTTTTTCGTATAACGCATTTATTTATTAAAAAACTTAAAACTGTTTTGGTACTTAGGTGTTATTAAGTCATATGAAGGGCGTAACTTAATAACTAAAACCTTCGAACTTTAGATGATAGTAGACGATATCTGATTAAGCGAGTTTCTTCGTTACTTTCAGTCATTTAGTTCAGTTTTGTAAACATTGAGTTTATAGAGATACGAGAAATACCGTGCGCACGAGAAAAATATCAAGTAAGTGAAACTCTTATGTTAACGTCTTAGGTTTGGTAACTTAAGTTTATCAGTGAGAAGTAGTTTAGTTAACCGAATAAGCTATAATAGAAGAAATAAAACGTTTTTTAAAAACATAATAGCCCTAAAGAACCCTCTCCAACAATAAGATATGTTACAACTGTATATTTGGCTCTTTTATCCAACTTGGTCCATCTTTATTACATTCAAATGTTCACAAATTCTGCCATTCTGATCTTAGTAGCTTAAGGAAATGGAACATTAGTTTGGGCTTTACAGCCTGTTCCAATTCACAAGTTAATTACATAGTGACTTCAATAGTATTCGGTGATAGAGATCAGTTATATTTCGAGCAAACCCTCATCCTCTTCTTAGTCCGCCCCCCAGTGGCACAGTGGTATGTCTGCTGACTTACAACGCTAGAAACCGGGTTTCGATACCCGTGGTGGGCAGAGCACAGATAGCCCTTGTGTAGCTTTGTGCATAATTAAAAACAAAACAAACAATCTTCTTAGTCCGTAGCATGGATTGGTTGTTTGTAACGTTTCTTTCCTCTGGCATAATTATATTTATAGACAGTAACTGGCTGCTGACGTTTTATGTGTAAAATTATTAAATATAAACGTCATCATCTAAGTCAAATTCTACACAACTTATTTGCTTCTTCAAAAAGAAAAGTAGCATCAAAGGTGCAATCTAAGGTTTTGTAGGTTGAGTTAATCATGTGAATCTTTTCCCACAAGTTTGGTACTTGAGAGATGAGGCAATGCTATAATATACAAAAGTTTCTAGTATTCGCGCAAATTTTCACAAGGGCTACCTGCTCTAGTCGTTCCTAATTTTACACTGATAGAATAGAAGGAAGACGGCTAGTCTACAGCACCCACCGCCTTTTCTAGAGCTAAGAAAATAGTGGGATTTAACCGTCACCTTTATAGCGCACTCATGGCCCCAGATTGCGAAGTGAGTGTTTTTGGTAACCGGACACGAACCGTGGACCTTCTGATTCATAGGACAACACGATAACTACTAGGCTTCGCCCTCCCGAGAGAAGAGAGTGACAGAAATATTTTCTTTCTTTCCTTGTGGGGAAGGAAACTCGTGATGTCAACCAATAATTCGAACACTGACGTTTTGTGACAGTATATATATATATTAATAGTTCTTCAATAAACTTTTAAAGTCATGTTCACTAAACTAAATTCCAAGTGAGTGATATGGTAAAACTTTTCATATTTTATGTATTATATATATAACATTACATATGAATGAATTACCTTTAAAGATGCTCAACTATTAACTATTCTGCCAAGGAACTAAAAACTTTAATAAACTAAAGAATTTGGCACTTGGAGATTATTCATAAATTTCACTTTAATAAATCCATTTCACAACAAATAGCCCATATTCAGTATTTAAGAAAGTAATAACCTTTGTGCATATTTGTGCAAGTGTATTCATTTTTGAATAAAGGATTCACCCAATGTTTTTTTTTTACTTCGTATTTAGTGTCTTCATTTTTGTGTTAAAAATCGCTTTCAATTTTTGGATTTAAGAAATTATAAATTATATAATTTCATATATATATGTATATAATCTGTGCTATGTAAAAAGTATATCAAGGACTAGAGTTTAATGTTTATTGGTTTAATTTTTGTGTTAAGATTTCGTACAAAACTACAGATTTACTTCAAGTGGCTCCTAGTTGTGCTGAAGACTTCATCTCAAGACCAGTTCCATCTACAACTGTTTTCTTTTCTAGAAAGTTCTCATACCGTTGACAGTTTTGTACTTTAAATTGTTGAATGTGAAAAAATATCATTGAAATATTTCACTCTTTCATTAGTGACTGAACAAAATACAACAGCATCCTAATCATCAAACGAAACCGCGGTTACTTCAGTATATTTAAGGAGATTTTATACATTTCGTTTTGTATAGTTTACTTATAAAAAAGGGAATCAATGTTACAGTAAACAATTACTATACCATAAACGAGCTTATTTTGATATGAACAACGATCCTGCTTGTCTTGGTTCATGCGCAGAATCAACGTAGATACTGTATACAAATGACTTCAGTTCCTTTGTTATTTCTGAGAAATTGAGATCAATTTTTTTTCTTGTTTAACCAATGGACTAGTACGCCCAACAACATAAAAGGCATGAAATTCCAGAAGCTAGAAAGTCATGGTGATTATCTTTACGGACATACTTTTTGGTATTGATGTTAAAATTTTTACGGTTACAAAGAATTATGTCACGACAATGTTATAGTTCTCTGTAACACTAAAAATAAGAAGGAAACAATTAACTAGAATTTTAGGCCTCGATTATAAGGAGTTAACACAGATGTTACGTAGACAAGTTTTCCCAAGAATAAGGGAGGTCATTTAGTTTAAAAAATGAAAGCAAGTGGTTGAACACTTGTAAAATTTTTGCGATCAGTTGAATAGGCGTTGCACCATGTTGGACTGATAAAACTCAAATTATAAGTTACTGAGTTTTTGTAGTTGTTTTTATTTTTACATCGTATTGTTTAGAATGTGCTGTGTTTAACTTGCTTCTTTGTGTTCAAAGGGTTAATTCGCTAAATTATGTTCACAGACCTTGAAAGACACGAGACAAATTTAAAAAAGTTAGATTTACAGCGATTCCTGACTGAACTGATTTTGTTCACGCAACATTTCAGGATCTACCCTGGTGGCAAATTAGACAGTTGGAATCTAAAAACCAAAATAAAACTTTTGAAGAGTTATAGTCTATCGTGATGGTAAATTAGACAGTTGGAATTTAAAAGCCAAAATATTTTGCAAAACTTATTCACGCGTAGCTGCGTTATGGGAAACCAGCATAAATACATTTTCAGAATACAACATTAAAATAACATTTCAAGTCATAAAATGATTATTGCACAATTCTCAGGAGAGCGATGTTAACTTGGTCAATAAATTTAAGCATTCAAAACTCAGGCAGTTATGTAGTTTAGAGGAGGTTACACTTCCTGTTTTTATTATCATTTTTGATACCGAACGTCATAGTACTATTTATCATCAGTGCTCAAAAACTGTTATTTGGAAAGTAGACTAATGACCAAGAAAAATGATTAAGTTTATACATTCAAATTTGGACAGCGGATAATTAATGAACCAATAAAAGTACAAAAATTGATTAAAAATTTAATTAGGATATAAAAGCTCTTGTCATACCTTTCCTTACAACGCTACATATAAGAGCTTATGTTTTGGAGATACTATTTCTTCAGCTATGTGGACATGATTGGCGCTAAAATACCAACATCAAAAGAAAACTTTTATTTATAATTCCAATTGGTCTGTTTTAGATAATCTAGTTTTATATTTATATATATATATATTCTTGGCCCGGTCGCGGGTTCGAATCCTCGTTCCACCAAACATGCTCGCCCTTTCAGCCGTGGGGGCGTTATAACGTGACAGTCAATCCCACTATTCATTGTTAAAAGAGTACCCCAAGAGTTGGCGGTGGGTGATGATGACTAGCCGGCTTCCCTCTAGTCTTACACTGCTA
>NW_013667847.1:29083-38676 GCF_000517525.1 Limulus polyphemus | reverse complement strand
ATAGAACACTGGACAAAGCCGAAGACATATTGTTAGATATAGAACACTGGACAAAGCCGAAGACATATTGTTAGATATAGAACACTGGACAAAGCCGAAGACATATTGTTAGATATAGAACACTGGACAAAGCCGAAGAAATATTGTTAGATGTAGAACGCTGGACGAAGCCAAAGACATTTTGTTAGATGTAGAACGCTGGACGAAGCTGAAGACATATTGTTAGATATAAAACGCTGGACGAAGCTGAAGACATGTTGTTAGATGTAAACGCTGGACGAAGCCGAAGACATATTGTTAGATGTAGAACGCTGGACGAAGCTGAAGACATATTGTTAGATGTAAAACGCTGGACAAAACCGAAGACATATTGTTAGATGTAAAACGCTGGACAAAACCGAAGACATATTGTTAGATGTAAAACGCTGGACAAAACCGAAGACATATTGTTAGATGTAAAACGCTGGACGAAGCTGAAGACATGTTGTTAGATGTAGAACGCTGGACGAAGCCGAAGACATATTGTTAGATGTAGAACGCTGGACGAAGCCGAAGACATATTGTTAGATGTAGAACGCTGTTTTATCCTGTGGAAGAGCTCTGGGTTTCGGCGATCAAAAGAAGGGTTCGAATCCGTGTGATATCACAAAATATTTCCCACATTTTTAACTGTGCACACGTTCCAAAGGTGAAAGTCAATCCCTTAGCATGGATGGTGGGTGGTAGGGTGTTGCCTTCCTTCCGGTCAGTAATACAAAATAAGGGACGGTGACATAATACATTAGTAGCTTTGCCATAAATACTAATTTATAATAATATTAAACAACAACAACAAAAAAGCTAACCAGATTCAAATTGGAATGAAAGAGAAACGATATCCTGTTACATATCGGGCGTGTGGCAAGAGTGACCCAGTGATTAGCGTGCCTGAATATGAATCCGAGGGTACATGTTTTGCGTTGCCACAAAATGGTGCTCCACACTCTTGGACTGTGGGTGTGTTATAAGAGTTACGGTGAAATGCCACTCTTTGATTAGAGTAGCCCAAGAGTTTTTGAAGGAGGCTGTATAATAACTGCCTTCTCTCTATCTTATCTATTCAAAATTGTGGTTGGTTATTACAGTTGGGCCTTGTGTAACTTTGGGTGAATATCCGAAACATACAAACCAATCAGGATTAAATCAAATTCAAGACTTTTTAGATATTAAACCAATAATGAATGATCAGATTATGATGGAACTAATGATCAATACCGCCATCTTTTATTTATTTTGTACAGAATACCTCCTTGGAAGCTTAGTGACCAGGAGAGATCACACTGTAACGAGTGTCACTAACAAATATCTTTTTACAGTTCCTTGCTAGAATACGTTTCCTTCAGGAATATTAAGTGATGAGTTTATGACCATTACCAATTGAAAGTGTATTCTAAATTAGGATTTTTGTATTTAAAATATCAAATAATTCAAATAAAGTTTGCTACTTTATGTCCGCGACTTGATTTCCAACGTATTAAAAATAGTATAAAATATAATATTTTACTAAAAGTCCCTCAGCTTTGGGGAACTCTGTGTGACTTGAGTAAACTAACGTCAGAGTTTCTTAAGCTCTTACATGATAGTTTAAAGCGTTTGAAAAAACACATTTTGTAGTTTAACAAGTTATGTCTAGAGAGTGTAATTTGTTCAAAGACAAAAGCGATGAAACACGACCGTTTTGACTTACTACTGAATGTCCCCTGGTGGGACAGTGGTAAGTCTTCGGATTTACAACGCTAAAATCAAGGGTTCGATTCCCCTCGGTGGACACAGTAGGTAGCCCGATGTGGCTTTGCTATAAGAAAACACACATACACACACAAACTTACTACTGAATGCCTTCTGCAAAGTCTTGAAGCACGTCTTGAACAATTTGACCAATCACTAAACATGATTATAATTTATATTTTACGTAAGTAATGAAATACATATATATAACCCAGAAAGACATACCTGTAGGGAAACTAAAAACACACAACAAATTAATTGCTTCAACTCATTTCACAGGTTTGATTTTCGAAATTTTGATATGAACATATTATAAACTAAACATGACATTGAACTTAGGCTAATGGACCAGTCATCATCACGTGCACGTGGATGTCCCGTATCAAAATACTATTCCCTTAAAAACAGTTATTTAATTACAATAAGGATAATAAAGTTGACATCTGTAATAAAATGAAATAAGCATATGAAATCTGGCTCTTTTTTTTTTTTGCAGTGGTTCTTTTATTGTTTACCTACTCGTCGTTCCAAAAATATTTTGGCTTAAAAGACAGTAAATAGAATCAATCCCAGAATACAAGCATAACTAATCTGTACATTAGTGTTAAGAAAACTGCTATTCACCTATTATTCTATTTTTGCTCAACTTAAAAATTTTTGGTTTGATTATCAGCAGCTTGTATGGCTTAGCGTTGGAGACGAACTTCAAAGGTAGGTTTATAAGTTTAGATAGTGTTATGCCTTTCTTCTTGGAACCTGAAAACAAGGACGACGATGAAGACATATTGTTAGATGAAAACTTAATCACACCTCTCGGCCTTCCATTCGTTAAAAAACTAGACTGTAATCTACGAAACGGCGACGACATGCTTGATGTACGTGAGAAAGATGGCTTGAAAGATGACGTAAACCCCATGAAGCTTGTAATATGACGTATAGGAGAGTTAGGTAATCCAGAATGCTGAGACGACCACTGACGGTCTTTACCGTCTGCATCCACAAGGAAAGAGCCAATCAGAAGAGCAATGAAATACCACGTTGTAAAACTGAAAGAATTTAAATATATTAACAATTGAAATATTATTCTCTGCTGTATGATTTGTGTTCCTAAGAAAAAGTAAAAGATATATATAAAGAGTGATTTAGAAATAAAAGTCATGGAATTGCCACATGTTTTACATATGCTATCATTTAACAGATTTACTGGCATTGATACCTATATAAGTCTGTAATTATTTATGACATATAATAATAGTACACTGTTGGAAGCATTTTAAAACCCCAACTCCCAGCTGACAATTTTGTTATCTATATACACTTTTGTAAACTGATTTGAAAACAAATAAAGAATACCAGATACTCAAATTAAATTTATAACATTTTGCTTTTTTAGTTTGTCGAAAGGACAGGCTTCATAGGCCTAAAGTTTGTGTAATTTTACGTCAAAAATTGCGTTATCTCATTTAACTAGAAAATGTTTAATTGGTCTGTAAGCTTAGAACCCTCAAACATAGAATTTTTTGGGAGCTGTAAAAGTATAACACACAGAACGCACTGTACAATCATCACATACAAGTATAATTACTTTAGGGTTATGAAAAGTTAAATACAATTATACTATTTAACAATAAAGTATAAACATTACTGCAGTAACTATACCAGACGTACTACACTGAGGATTTAGTTAAACAATATGAATGCCTTAGACAGACATAACATCGAATTTAGATGTTGTATCACGCCAAATAAATTCAAACTATCACGCTATAGATATTTCAATAATACTTTACAATTTTGGAAAACAAAGACAAAGAATCTAAAAGTAACAATGAAAATAGTTTACAACAAAATAACGTATAATCCAGTCTAACTAAACTTATGTAATAAACTGTATCACTTGTACCAATTGAAGTGTAATATAAAAATCCCAAAAAGTAACAACCAAAAATAAATTAATATGTTTTAAGCGTTAGAACTCCCGAATAAGAGGGAGAGCTACAGGCAAAAGTTAAAACAAGTTTTTTTAGCAGCTTTACAGCAACTATTTTATACAGGAGATCACAAAAGAATTTTTTTTTTTCAGGGTTGATGATGATGATTTTAGATCCTGACGAACATCTTTGTTGCATGGACAGACGGAACTATTATTCCAACTAAAGAATAGAATAAGGCGCCAATGTCATGCTTTGGAAACGTGCTAAAATGAAATCACTTCTTCTATTCAACCGTTTCGGTCAAGGTCATGAGTGAAGGTCGTCCTCTGAGTGAATTATTTTTACGGTTATGAATACGAGGAACGGCTTAGCGATGACAGAGATAACAGTAGCTTAGTTTAACCAACTCCCGGTTAGTAACTTAGACTAAACAAGATAAATTTATCAATGACACGTAAAGTAATAATTCGTTTTTCTCCATTCTTCTGGAAACAATTCTATATACGTTTTCCGTATATAAAAAAAAGAGCCATATGCAAAGCATTTTTTAGTTGTTATCACAGTGGTTAGGGCACTCGACTCGCACTCTGCTCGACCTTTCAGCTGTGGGAACGTTATACATCTCGTTGTTCGTTGGTAAGAAAGTAGCCCAAGAGTTGTCGGCGGGTGGTGTTGATTAGTTCCTTCCCTCTAGTCTATCACTTCAAAACTAGGAATGGGCAGATAGCCCTCGAATATTTTTTAAGCGAAATTCAACAAATGAACAAAATTATAACAATGAAATATATTTTACTGAAAAATAATGCGCATTCGAATAGAAATGGTTTCTGTTAATGAAATGTTTCACAATATCTACCTCCATCTTGAATGTTTCAAAACATGTTACTATATTACATAAGTCATAGTGTTTTTGCGCAATTTTATCATAATAAAATAAAGTAGAAACATCTTCTCACACAGCATATATTGACGACATTAGCGGTTTGCCATTAACTGTAATAATTCCCTAGATGGCACTTAGTGTCAACACTTATGGACTTTAATGTCTTAGTTGGAGGAGCATGCCATTTAGCTGTAATATATGTGTGATATAATATCGCATTCAATTTTTCTTTACTGTTTCAATACGGCTTCCAATAAGGAGAATGTTTAATGATATCATCGCAACTATACCGTTTTTATTTATGGTGATGCTATAGAGGCATTTCTTTCAGTACTTGATATCATTAGGGTGGTTGGGTTACAACATACAAAGTCATAGTTTCTGTTTTATTCTGGTATTATATCTCACATACATAACTATGAAGATTTATAATTTAAATTAATAAGAAATCTCTAAAAATATTTCAAACTTGCATTCATATGAATTACTTTCACCTTTGACCTGGTAAAAACAGGAACAGATTTTTGTTTTAAAATGCCAGATGCGATTTTTTAATTACGAAAACGATAAAAAAATGCTATAAAGAGAAAGAAGATAACTGGCCAGCGTTTCAGCCAAACGAACTTTATCGTTGGGTCAAGCGTCGCCTAGTAGTTAGTGTGCCGGACTGTGAGTAAGAGAGTTCATCATTCGTGTTTCCTTGTCACAAAATCGCGCTCCGCACTTTGGGGCAGTGGATGCGTTATAAGTGTGGCGGTGAAATCCCACTATTCGGTTAAAATAGCCCCAATAGTTGGCATTAGGTGTCGTTGACTAGCTGCTTTTCTTCTAGTCTATCAGTTCAAAATTGCGGGTAGCACATACAACCCCTTTGTAGCTTTGCGCGAATATCAAAGTAAACAAATTTTTACCGTTTAGATGAAACGTCAGTCATTGTCTTTTCTTAAAACGTTTTTTAACCATGCCAGATATTCAGATAATACCACTTTGTAACTATATTTGTATGTTGTTTGTTTTACAAGTCGTACTCAAATGCATTATTTTCTGGCTTACCTGTAGTTCGTCGCTCTTAAAATCACTTTATAAGACATTTGTACAATTATATGTCCATTTTAACTTCAAGACTATGCGTAATGGCCTACATAGATATATATAATTTTACCACTGTTGGTGTACTTTGGTGACAGATTTTCTTGTAGGCAGATTTTGTTGAATAAGACCAATGTCTGTAGGTTTACTTTCTTCTTAGAAATCTTCTCAAGAAGTCGATAAGCCGTTTTAACAAAATTTTACCACTGTAAATCATGTACCTATTTGTATAAAGAAAGAATATTCTGAACGCTCTTTCGTTCTTTTTTGTTACTGTTTCAAATATTTTAAGCACGAATAAAACTAGAGTATTAGTTTAGCTAATTCAAGGATTATATTTTAAGCAATATTTGCTTAGTGCGTCTGAATTTGGCACTACATCATTCTGATGCCACTTTTAAACACGATCTTTAAAGTAAATAATAAGAACCTGATCTAAACAAATGAAAAGCGCACGACTTTCCTCGGGCACTTCATGCTCTTGGCAAGGTGATTAATGTCCCAGACATATAGTAAACAGTCAGAAAGGTCAACGCAGTGGAAGAATAGACGACCTTGACTCCAATAACAATTTTAATATTCTGTTTATTAAAACAACATAGTTATATTTTTACTCTCGTTCTCACCCACGTCCGGCTGCAAAATCAACTCACTCTCGGATTTTTTTAAACGTTTTTTTTTTGTGTGTGGTTAAGTTTCAAATTGAGGGGAAAATACAAATGTACGACATCTTATTTTCTTACATATTAAAAAATGGGTGAATAAAACTTTGGATAAACTTAAAATTCACAGCTTCTTTTCTGTTTAATAATTCTGGGCAAAGCTTGTTTCTTTATTATTTTGGTCTGTCTTCGCATAACAGTTCCTAATTTTGAACTCGTAGACTAGAGAGAATGCGCTCATGAACAGCACCCACTGACAACCAACTCTTAGGCTACTCTTGTTTTATCTTCACTCTTATAAAACACCCGTGGCTGCGGAGTGAAAGTTTGCGGCGGCTGGTCACGAACCATGAAACCCCAGACTCAAGTCCAGCCATACTAACCAGTAGATCACTCCGGGTTTCACAGTTTGTAACGAAGAGGACTTTGAGTGTCATTTTTCACAAATCAAAACTTCAACTATAAACACAATTACGCAGAGAATTATTCTCCGTCGTACGTATAACCTGCTAAAGTTCTGATGACATATCTATAAGTTGTATGTTCACCACTTTCATTATATGTTTAGAGGTAAAGATGAAGTAGCGTAGGTATAGCATGAGCTGCGATATTTGCCTCTCCGAGACGATAACATCGATAATTTGTTTAAAATAACTCATTTTTGTGTTTATCGGGATTCAAAGATAGCCCATCGTGCAGCTTTGAGTTTGATAACAACCAACACTGAACGAAACAGTTAAGTTTTAACTAACTTAGTTTTAAAATATGAACTATTTTCTAACAATATATAAACATATATGTGTGTGTGTGTTTGTTTTGTTGTTAAGCATAAAGCTAAACATTGAACCACCTGTGCTGTACCCACCGTAGACATTGAGTCTCGAATTTTAGTGTTATATGCTCTTCTTACCGCTGAGCTACAGAGTTGCTTCGATATCCATGGTGGGCAGAGCACAGACAGCCCATTGTGTAGCCTTGTGCTTAAAAACAACCACAAAAATACAGAGGTGCAAACATATATGTATAATAGTACTTTGTACCCCCAACAAACAAAGTAAACCATTCCAGTGAAGTTATTTTGTTTGGAACATTATCCAATTTTTGTCTCATATACAGATTTTGAAAGTCTTCACCGTCCAGAAGTTTGTTTTGTTTTTGAATTTTGCGCAAAGCTACATGAGGGCTATCTGCGCTAGCCGTCCCTAATTTAGCAGTGTAAGACTAGAGGGAAGGCAGCTAGTCATCACCACCCACCGCCAACTCTTGGGCTACTCTTTTACCAACAAACAGTGAGATTGACCGTCACTGTTTAACGCCCTCACGGCTGAAAGGGCGAGCATGTTTGGTGGGACGGGGATTCGAACCTGCGACCCTTAGATTGCGAGTCGAGCGCCTTATTCACCTGGCCATGCCGGGCCCGTCCAGACTCTTTATTTCATTTTACTTCGTCAGAACACCAAATAGACTTCATTTATTTTTCAGAAACTGATCATGCTATGGCTGCCTTTTTTATATTACTATATATATATATATATATATTATAAAAGTCTATAGCTATACCTCATTGAGTTAAATATAACTAAAAAGTTAAATTATCCCAAAACGCTATTCTTTGATAGATTGTTTGTTTATTCTATGTGGAAATGGATAAAAGTGTTTGTAAAACAAAACTGTCACTCTGTGGGTAAGTGGTAAGTTTACAAACATACAACGCTAAAATCTGAGGTTCAATTCCTCGTGGTGAACAGGGCGTAAATAGTCCATTGTGTAGCTTTGCGTTAAAACAAACAAATTAAGAAAACTTACACCAAACATTTAACCTTTTGATATTTAACATGCAGTGCTCCTATCGTCAATATTGATAGTAACAATGATGGACAAGATGGCTGCCGTGTTTAATGACGATTAAATTGATTTATTTTCTTTACATAAGTCAACAAGAATGCTGAGGACAGTCTGCTAACACTTTCTAGATACTTCACTGTATGTGATATACAGAAATATCTAAGTAAGTTATAGATCACGTGAACAATTTAAGAAACTAAATGGTTTAAAGCTTTCCAAAACAACTTGAGACCATTTTCTAGATGTACTATATTATGCTAGAGATACGTTTACATTGTTTATTATGTAAGGAACCCAGACGAACCTCCAAAAGTGTTTACTTTCCAACAATATTTGTTTTTAAAAAATGTTTCTCGAACCATTAAGCCCCCAGTAGCATAGCGGTATGTCTGCAAACTTTACAACGCTATAATCCGGGTTTCGATACACGTAGTGGGCAGAGCACGGATAGCCCATTGTGTTGCTTTGTGCTTCACTTTAAGCAAACAAAAAATCGAACCAATAAAAATAAATTCAAATATATTTAGTTTTTTGCACTGCTAATATCATTACTATGCAATAAAGTCATAACTGATTAAGTGTTCCATACAAATAAATTGTAAACTCTATAAATTTGCCGTGAAAGTTTCTGCTTAGAAACAAATATATATATATAAGCTAACGAAAGTTATAATAAATTATCTATCTAAGCTTGACATAATCTAACATCTCTCACTGTATGGTTTTCATGGTTCGCTGACCATTGAGTTAATTCCAGATATGTGAGGGGCACATTTTGTGGGATTGTACCTGAGGCAGTCTCTCGTAATTTTTATTGTACTCTTGCAGTTGGATCCGCTGGCGTGAACTTAACGACTAAATATGCACATTACTACAGTAGTTACAGCGTTCACTTTCAAAACTTTGTTCTTTACTTTTTCAAATAATCAGTGATTGAAAACAAAGTATACCCACAAAAAAAAGAAGAAACCAGAATAACAAACATATATGGTGAAGTATATATTAAACAAATGGCTAACGAGTTTTTTAAGAAAGCTACTACCGAAAACTAAACTTGAATATTTTACAGTTAAATAGAAAATTGTCCAGAAAAACAAACTAACTTAAGTTTATCATTGGTAAATTTTCAAAGTGAAAAATCAATTATACATTTAGCAAGAAACTATGAATATGCTACAGTGTATATGAAAACTTGTACTTGATGGAATTAAATTCAATTAAATGCTAAAGCTTTGTTTGTTTGTTTTAAATTTCGCGCAAAGCTACACGAGGGCTATCTGCGCTAGCCGTTCCTAATTTAGCAGTGTAAGACTAGAGAGAAGGCAGCTAGTCATCACCACCGACCGCCAACTCTTGGGCTATTCTTTTACCAACGAATAGTGGGTTTGAACATCACAATATAATGCTCCCACG
>NW_013667847.1:22044-28132 GCF_000517525.1 Limulus polyphemus | reverse complement strand
AACAAACAAACAAACGTGATCCCTCATACATATTCTTGGATAATATTTTTTTAAAAAAACAAAGTAAAATGAAAATATTTTACTCGCTCGTAAAAATATCTTTTATTAACAGTTAATAATTGTGCCAAATAACACTTGTTATTCGTAAGTAGATTAAAATGACAGCTTTAAATAAAATTAAAATGGTATTCTTCAGAGTTAAAAATAAACACTGAAAGATTGTTTTTCGGAATTTTGGGGAAATATTCACTCCAACCTATTGATTTTTGACATGATGATAGATAAAACGTTTTATTAATCAGGAAACTGGAGCTAAGTGAATTCTGACTTCTGATGTAGAATCTGTTGATGGTACTTGGTAAGGACATGAAACGAACATCTTGATCTGATGTTCTCCAAGAATCTTCAAATGCAAGTATCAACCATTCTAGCTCGAAAGCTTTGGATTCAGAGTAATCTGATATGTTTGTACATTCTAATATGCTTTTCTAGTTATCACAAAAATGTACAAAAAAAATCCGGCAGCGGGCAGGATATTATTAAAATAATCAGTGAATAAGGTATTATATGACTTATAGAAGACTTATAAAAAGCTTGTTCATTTTACAATGAGACCAGTCTTGTAGTATAACATAGTTTACTCATAATCCATATATGCTAAAGACTTACAATAAACTCGAACTAATAATGATGCAGGTTAAATGAATATTTGTTTCCTTTGGCCTCTATGGAGGATGACATTATTCAAATATAAAAAAAACATCGCCAGAACTCAAGGAATGAAGAGGGATTTTCATGACATTAGCTGTATTTCCTAGCATATTTTAATCGTCCAACACCGCATACATAAACCTCCAACAGTTTTAATGCCACTTTTTTATTTTATAAACGAAAAAATCTTTATTCAATGAGAAAGCAACCAGGAGTGGGATAAAACTTAAAGCCTTTTACACTGAAAATTATCAATATCTCATATGTTCTCAAATTAAGCGAGAACTCAACACAATGAAAATAGGGCATGTAACTATTGTAAGGAGATCCGAAATTTTAATTATTGGCATAGGACAGTCACTACTATTTCATACTGTGGCTGACTAATGTCCAGCATCGCCAAAAACCACTGTCTGAAAACATATGGTGAATTTAACGCATTTATCGCCTTTGGAATAATGTGATCAGCAGAGTAGACCTTGAAAACTTGTTGCCACCATTACACGAAGGTATGGCATAATGATGAAGAACAAAGATATCGCACAAAGTATTAGAAGCATAGGCAATAGAAACAGTATATGCATTGTAACATTACTGTAGCTTGCTTTTTACGCTTTATAAAGTATAATTTTGAATCTTTAAGGCATTGGTTTCCAAACTCTTTTAGTCTGAGGCTCCCTTTATCTGAATAAAAAAATTTGAGACCTCTCCAACCTATAAATTTAGCATAGTGATTGAAAAACAGTGCTGTAGTAAAAACAATAACATCTCCTTTGACATACTGTATCGTTTGATTAATGTAACAAAATTTTTATCGGTTTATTGTTTAATTAGAATTAAAATTAATTCAGCATCTTTGTTTTCGGCCCATTTTTTGGCGGCCCCCCCGAAAAAGCTTCACGACCACCAGGGGGCCTCGGCTCCCACTTTGGGAAACACTACTTTAAGGTATGTGCTCTAATTGAATTTTCATGACATTAGATGTTGGACTTATAATTCAACTTCAATGAAGGTGATTCGAATGTCCTTTAACTAATGAATTCAATGTGAGATTTTCTTGCATAATTTACATAATTTAGCATATTATCTCAAACAATATAAATCTGTGAGGAGTTCAAAAATAAACTGGTTAGGTGATGCAGAACTTGTGTCAGACATTGTAGTTTTCAAGATTATGCTCTAACTAAACAATTTTGTATTCACCATTCCGCAGGACAGTCTTAAGCGTTAAACTTTGGTATGGTATACGTGTTCTAATATTTTTTATAAATCAATTTTTATCTTATGCTGAATAACAACATTTAAACGATTTGATACACATAAATATACATATATATTACATACGGGTTGGTTGAATGTTGTTATGTACAAAGCTAACAATGAGTTATCTAATGAATGGTTTGTATGAGTTCTGTGTCATGCCATTCTGCCAGAGTAACATGTCCATCACACTCGAGAGGCTGTTGTAGCTTATACTGAAGGGGCTGCAAGAGGAGAGCTGCCTTGTTTGCATGAATGATGGCTTTGATGTTTGGTCATATGTTTGAGCCTGTGGACATATAAAGCAGACTTTGAAACTGAAACCAAGAAAGTGCGCTCTCTCCCAAACTATCTCTAACGTATTCTCAAATTAGCAAGAGCAGTATACTGTATCCTTCTTAGTCTCCTGAAGGTTGTAATTAACCTCACAATACTCAAATATATCCCAATCCTTGCACCCTATATATTCCATTCCATTTAAACCCGACATACCTCTAACCATATTGAAGTTTACTGGCCTTTATTATCTATTAGCAATATATATATTTTATATATTTAAAATTTGTATTTTTAACTAAACATAGGCTGTTCGAATTGTTTAATCTCGAAGTCTAATTTAAAGAAGGCCCAGTTCAATCTACACTTTGATCAACGTGTCTTATTATGAGAATGCATGTTGTTGTTGTTTGTTATTAAGTGCCAAGCTACACAAAGGGCTATCTGTGCTCTGCCCACCACTGGTATCGAAACACGATTTCTAGCAGTATAAGCCCGCAGATATACCACTGCGCCACTTGGGGGCCGGAGAATACTACTCCTCATCAGTAATCCTGAACACAAGTTAACCAAAGAGGGATAAGCTATCTGCCCACCACCAGTATCGAAACCCAATTTCAATATCCCTCGTAAAACGAACAGATGTTTTTCAAATTGTCCTATATATCAAACTAATATATTGCTTAACCATCTATATATATCAGCACTCTGTGTTATTGAAAATCCTCTTGATAATAGGTAGTTTTCGAAGTTTTGCACATATAACACATATATATATCTGTACATATATAGTTTGGCTTCATCTCATATAAACCTCAACTTACCACACACACTTATTCCACATAAACTATAAACACGCACCTGTTGCATATCTTACCTAAACAACCAACATTCTAGGTATGTATTTTATGCAAACTATCAAGATACCAGCCAGTACTTTGGGGGTTTAAATAAGGTAACCCTAAAGTTCTGGCTGGATATTTACTTCTAAGCTATCAATATACCAGCTAGATATCTCATATAAACCACTAACACACCAGCTGGATATCTCATATAAACCACTAATTTAGCAGCTATAGATATGAAATACAAATTATCAACATATAGACTAGATATTTTGTTTAACCTATCAACAAACTTAATATGTCACCTAAACCATTAGCCAACATACTTCCTGTAAACTACCAACATGCCAGATCCATACATTTTCCAAATTGTGTGATATATCAAACTAATATATTACATAAACCACCTATGTATATACATATCAGCAATCTATATCTTCAAAAATGCCCTAACTAGCAACTAGTTCCCGAAAATATATGAACGTATTTTACAAGATGACGTCATCCCTAAAATCTCCTACATTGACGAATTCGTTTAAATTATTTTCACTCGAATGTTTCAACACTTCTTTTTAACCATTAGCATCATACCCATATAATCCAAATCATATACTTTTTAGCATTTTATATTTACTATGCGTTTTCATTTTTATCAATAGCTGTCGTGCACTAGTCGCGAAACGAATTCTATATATATACCTTACAGAAATTGTCATAAATATAGCTCTTTTTCAGAGTCCTGTGAATCACAACCATATAATATCAGCAGAAGAAGGTTAAAAATACGTTAAAATGTCTATAGAATTGTAACGTATAAATTAATAAAAATTTATCAACTTCTGGAATAAAAATGAATCAAATCTTTCTATGCTTTAAGTGAACATGATTTTTACAGTGATCTTAGCATTCCCATTATCTAACATTATGTTGAAAAGCACAATTAGTTTATAGTGAACAAGTGTTGTAAACAATTGTATAAATATTTGGACTACGTATTTTTAAGTCTATCTGTCTTTAGCTTAGTGCCGTTCTATACCAATTTTTTAACGAATTATCCATTATCTTGATTTTTTTAGAGCATTCGTTGTTAGTATAAGTGAAATAATAATGTTTCTGCACTTGGTATTTTTCTCAGAAACCGTGTTTATAAAATAAATTACTTTTATTTGTACATTACAGTTTGTCATTCATTATATTATGAAATGGGATTCAATAGTGCAGTGAAAATGTTTAAAATAGATATATATACACACACATATAAACTATTTTTATTTCACTTACCGTAACTTGAACGGTTGCTCAATTATTAAACCTGACAGATTTTTGAGCCAAAAGTTGTACAACCTTTTTTCCATACTTAAATTGTTGCTAGACTATGAAATTAAAGCAAATTATTTCTATTATTATTAAGGAAATTTTATTTTGCTTAATATAATTTGAATCGGTGATGCTTCTGAGTTTCAGCCAGCTTCTAAGGTTCATATCAGTCTCTTAGCCTATTTATTGGATTTCACAAACGACCATTGGTCAGCCAAGGAAGCTGATTGGCTGTTTGTATTGAGCTTTAGATGAAGGTATTCATTTTTGGGTTCGTGACACGCGTTATCGCCATGTGTATCAGTATAGGTAGGACCTGTCACGTCGGTAGGTGCTTGCGCCCTTATTTGATATGGCCTGTGACCCACGTGGTACAAGTGAATGACACGCGGGAGTCCCCGCCTAGAGGAAGAGCTTTCATAAGCGGGCGGGGTTTAATTAATTAATATTGTGGTGAAGCATAGATGGCAGATAAATACAGTCAAGGATTCAATGACTGTCGTCCAAGTAAGATGACTTTCCTTATACCAAACAACCGACGAGCGTCATTTCGTTAGAAATAAAAGCATGTTGCTATACTTAAATATTTCAGATATAGGAATGGTAGGAATTTATTGGAGTAACTCAAGTCCTGTACATTGTTTAGAGCTGAGCAGAGTTACAACAAACACGAACTTATAAATTTACGAATTTGTAAACGAATTTCTTTAAAAGATTTATAAAATGTAGAAGCAAAGATGTTTTTATTATTATTATTGCCCCCCCAGTGGCACAGCGGTATGTCTGCGGGCTTATACTGCTAGAAACCGGGTTTCGATACCCGTGATGGGCAGAGCACAGATAGCCCTTTGTGTAGCTTTGTGCTTAGTAACAAACAACAAAATGATTATTGTAGAAAACTTGCACCAAATCGAAGTTTTAAACTTAAAAAAAATATACTCGTGCGTAGCAATGCCAAACCCAGAGTTTTAATTTGTTAACGATTTTTACAAATTTAGACATAATAGAAATGCAAGGAAAACACAACAAAAGATAAGAATTAAAGAGTATTGAGAATTGTCTTCGTGTCTCTTCACAGAAAAACTTTCATCAGGAAGTAGGTCGTCATAGGTTATCATTATTGAAGAAGAAAAAAACAGGTTACTGTTCAGGCATAAGCTTAATATTTCTTATCGACCTAATTGAACTGGGAGTTGTTGTGCAGTGTTTCTATGAAGGCTATTGTAATGGCTAGGTATTTCTGGATTTCTCTTAGTGCTAGAGATAAGAGATAAGTGTAGAATAATGTTTATTGTCACCAGGTGTCCCTAATTGCTGGGTGTCTCCGTGTACTTATATTAATTGTAGAATAATGTTATCTATTCTCGAATGTCCCTAGACACTGCCAATAAATTTAAATTACAGTTATCTATTCTCGGATGTCCATAAACGTTGCTAATCAATTTACATTACAGTTATTTATTCCAGTATGTTCCTCAATGCTGTTGATAGCTATAGATTATTGTTATCTATTCCGATATGTCTCTAAATGATGTTAAAATTATAGATTATTGTTTGTTTAAATTTATGCACAAAGCTACATAATGGGTTATCTGTGCTCTGCCCACCACGGTATCGAAACCCGGTTTCTAGCGTTGTAAGTCCGCAGACATACCGCTGTGCCACGTGGGGGGGGGGGG
>NW_013667847.1:0-21044 GCF_000517525.1 Limulus polyphemus | reverse complement strand
CAGATTATTGTTATCTATTCCGGTATGTCTCTAAATGCTGTTAGACATGATAGATTATTGTTATCTTTTCCGGTATGTACTAAATGCTATTACTAACTACAAATCATTGTTATATATTCCACTATTTTCTTTGTGCTGCTACTAACTATAGATTATTGTTATATATTCCACTATTTTCTTTGTGCTGCTACTAACTATAGATTATTGTTATATATTCCACTATTTTCTTTGTGCTGCTACTAACTATAGATTATTGTTATATATTCCACTATTTTCTTTGTGCTGCTACTAACTACAAATCATTGTTATCTGTTCCGATATGTTATAAATGCTTTCCAATCGCATATTTCCGAATTCCTTCTAATGTTAGTGGTAATTATAAATCATTATATGTGTTTGAATGCTCCACATTGTTGTTGATTTACCTCAACGCTAGTAGTAAATGTGATGTTAGTGGTAATTATAAATCATTATATTTGTTTGAATGCTCCACATTGTTGTTGATTTACCTCAACGCTAGTAGTAAATGTGATGTTAGTGGTAATTATAAATCATTATATGTGTTTGAATGTTCCACATTGTTATTGATTTATCTCAACGCTAGTGGTAAATGTGGCAGAGCATGATCCAGTGGCTGGCGTGCCCGGAATATGAATCCAGGGATTCTTAATTTTTTGGGTCGCAGTAAGAATGGCGGTTAAACTTCACTATTCGTTCAGGAAGTGAGGCCCTAAAATTGGCAGCTGCTGTTATCTGTCTTCATTCTTGCCTATTAGCTGAAGCTTAGAGACATTTATATGCAAACTGCCGTTGTATAGCTTTGCGCGAAATTTCTAAAAAAATAAACAACGACAAAACAGTAATTATAAATTATTATATGTTCCCGAATGTTCCTCATTGCCGTTGATTAATACGCATTGCTGTATGTGTTTTGTCGTTTTAATTTTTTTAGATTTCCCTCAATGTAAGTGGTAACTATAGATTAAAAGGTACTTTAGTACAGGTAGTAACTATTCATTATTATGTATTTCTGGATGTCTCGAAATTCTGTTTGATATAAGTGTAGATTTTTCTGACAACAGTATAGTTTATACTGTAATATAAAAACACTATGGGTTTTGTTATTTTTTCTATGTATTCTATAGTGTTAATACTAACTATATAGTTTAGTGTGTATTTCTGAAAGTACCGTTATTATGTTAGTAATTATAAACCATTAAGTTTTTGCTATTGAAAAGAATAGATTATCGTGTGTTTCTATGTGTTCCACATTGCACGGAGTAAGTACAAAACACGAATTACTCCTGTATGTCTTTCAATACGGGTAGTTTATTACTATAGATTAGCTATAGATTATTACATGTTTGAGTCTGATTCACTGTCAGGATAATACGTCCTTTATTAAAAACTATGTTTCGTTGCCGGGACACTCATTTAAGATGGCCACGCTCACCAGTTACCCAGTCCCGGCGTAATATTGGTCAGTGAGTGTGACGTAAAATTACACAATGTTGGACATAATTTCCCAGGATCTACGCTCACTAGAGGTCGCCATTTTGTGTCAGTCGAATGCAACATCATTTAACCTCTATGACAACACAGGATCTACGGTCATGTTAAAGTCAAAGATCAGAAGTTAAAAACGTTTTGTAAATATGGTTTATTCTTTGTGCTAGCATGTATCATAATGATGTTAGTCATTGAAAATAACTATTGTTTGTTGGGTAGCAGTAGATTTACTGGACGCCCGACCGTGGCCTAGTGATTAAGGTATTGGACCGGGGATTCCATAGGATTAGAGATGTGATTCTACCAATCACTTTCGCAGTTTCAGCCATGAGCGCATTATAAGAGTGACGGTCAATCCCTTTATTCAACTGTGACCGCTTCACACAGCGAGTACTGGCGATTGTTTGACATCCATCTGGGCCCCGCTGAAAGTTAGGGAACACTTTATCTGAACCATAGGGTTCTCTGATTTATCCGTTTAGCACACTGTGGTATCGTTCAGGTGAGCAAACAAACTTTTAAAGTAGAACATGTCATGATTCTCTCGGGGTCAATGTTTTGGTTCATTTGCATTTGCAGTCATCAGAAAATTATTTTAAAAAAGAAATCTGACTTCCAAATCACAAAAACAAAACAAAAAACTTCAGTTTGTTGAGCATTTAAGAAAGCTTAGAAGTCTATGGTTATATTACCCGAGTTTTTAATTACGAAGCTTACTTAAAAAGTCACAGTAAAGACCAGATTACAAAGTAAAAGTACTTGAAATATAATTACTATTTTCAATTGAATAAGAAAAACATTATTATGCGTTCTTATTTTATTTGAATCAAAATATTTATGCAATTAATTATGCCCACAACATTCGTTTAAAATGAATAAAATATAATAATTAGAAGTATAATTTGTTTCTATAAATCAAACTCCAAATGGTCCCAATAAAGTACGAATTTGATCACAAATGTCAGTCCAGCAGGTTTTTGTTGCTGTTTTTTGAAAGAGAAAAGGATTATTAACCACAACGTCCACTGACGTTTAATTGTTTGGATATAAAGTAGCCTTCCTTATACCCGCATATAGCCCTGTGATAATGTTCTACCATTTTTGTTCCAATTAATAACTAGATATCATTATAATTGTAAGATATGTCTGAACGTTCTCATATTTAGAACCCTTTGTTACCGTATTGCCCATAATTAGCGCCCCCTTTCTAATTATGCCCCCCCCCCCCCGGTATTTTTATAAAGCTTACCTTGTGTGACAGCAATAGTAATCCAACATATAATCTACTTTTATAACTATAATTTTGATTTGGAAAAAAAAAGAGAAGAAACACAAACACACACATACACATTTGTTAGCATCGAAATCACATGTGAAAAATAAAGTCCGAAACTGTACAAGTACTATAATTATCGTCCCCCTTTGCAGTTTGCAACGCCTCCGGGGTCGTTAATTAGGGGCAATACGGTACATCGATATTGTGTAATTACTTTGATTTGTAGATCTGCAATTCCTAGTTACACTTATTACATATCAATTTGAATCGTTTCTGAATCATGTGGGGTAGGTTTTCTGACCATAATTGTGATTATTATAAATTAAATTAACGTCGTACTAAATGTTAAGGGTAATTTCAGCCATTCCTGATACCCGTTATAACATAAACGAGATCAATCTGATCTGAAAACGTGTATGATTAATTCCAAAAATCTGAAATTCATTTAGTATTCTGCCTTAAATCAATATTTGAATCACTTTATATCTATTCCTTAGTTAGTTACTTATCACTTCTGGTAACATAAATTCAGTTGATAGATTCGATGTCAACACATTAGAGAAAAATGTTTTTGAGCAATCCTAAGGGAAATAAGGAGAATGTGCCACCAAAAACATAAAACCTATATTCTTTTTCATAATCAGTGACACACACACATAATTTAATCAAATTAGGGTTTCAGGTAGCGAGTTATTACGATTCACTTGACTCAACCCGTTTAGCTATTTTCTTTCTTTTTCTAGCTCATTCGAATGATGAATCTGTCTCATCCTGTCATCAAGCCAAAGATTCAGTATAAATAACAGGTTCACTTTCATGAGTCTCTAAAAGGATCGATATTCCTAATCATAGACATCATATCACTTAATTCAAAGTATGAAGCAAAATTCTGCCATTAGTTCACGATTCAAGACATCCTTTTCTTTCTTCATCACTTTCTCACTGCAAAGTGCCAAGGAAATCGATCTTACAAAGTCTTCAGATTTTTCATTCACTTCGAATTAGAAGTCAAAGACTAAGCCGTCTTCCTTTAATAATGTCGGAAATTGATGTATACCGCTTTTCTTGTTTTTATTATTAGTCGCAAAACAAGAAACATTTGTCTGCCTTAGTTCTTCGAATATCTGTCTACTTAGGCGCCATATTCTCTATTATTTCATATCAACATGTACACGATTTCTTCCAGAGAAGGATGTTGAAATTATAGATCTAAATGACCTCTAGTTTATGTTTGCGTGTATGTTATACCTTACAAAAACATGCCAGACTTAGTACCAGCATTACCTTTTCAATGCCTTAAATACTAAGTATATACATATTTTAGAATAGTAACTCATCGTATATTGTCATGGCATAACAATTGTTCACAAATATTGACTGGAGTTGTGTGTTTTTGCACTACATAGACATCTTATGTGCAAACCTATAGATATATGTATATATAGTCATTCATCAACATTGAACGTTCAATAATGTATACAACTGTGGCGTATATAAATAGTGTGTATGGAAACATACATAACTTTCTGTATAAATAGTGAGCAATTGATAATCTGTTGAACTGTGAAATGTGAACAAAGAATACGTTTTGTTTTTCGACTGTGCCAAAAAAAAAGTGTGCGACACGTTACACAACTGTGCACGGTGTGTGTGTATCCTAATGTTTTGAAAGAATATGCAACTTTGTGTATAAGCCGTGACTGTTTGACATACAAACAACTGTGTCATGTAAAGAGAGTTAATATACAGGGTGTCCGAAAAGTCTGGAACCATAGGTGATTTGCAGTTTTTCTTAATTTTAGATACGCGATTCAATATGGCGCTGTTAAACTTGTTTCGAATTACAAGGATAGCATGTGGAACACAGTCTGTGAAATACGTTCCAGTGCCTATGGTTCTAGACTTTTCAGACACACTGAAGTATGTAGACAGAGTACGATAGTGAAGGCAACTGTATACGATGTGCAGACAGTCACTGTATGACATTATACATATCCATACGGAGCCTGGTGGTTAGGTCACTCGACTCGCAATTTGTGGGTCGTAGGTTCGAATTCCCGCCACCGAACATACTCGCCCTTGGGGACATTATAATGTGACGGTCAATCTCCCTATTCGTTGGTAAAAGAGTAGCCCGAAAGTTGGCGGTGGCTGGTGTTGATTAGTTAGTTGCCTTCGCTCTAGTCTAAATTAGGGGGCAGATAGCACAGAGAGACCACATGTAAATTTGCACGTAATCCAAAACAAAACAAACGAACCGTACTGTAACCTTTGACAAATTACTGCTCATCTGGGATGTATAATGTTATATACGTGTGTGGTATATTAGTGTATGTCATTGTGTACAAGCATTTTATATCAATAGTATATGATATTGCATATTATCGTGGCATATGCACAGAAAGTGTGTCATAGTGTGTGTGGCTATTGGCTATCTATAACAATAAAAGAGCTTGTCTGTGTGTTTGTGTGTGTGACCACTATAGCTCCAAGAGGAAAGAACCTAGAAACCTGAACATTTTCACTCATATTAAGTGGACCCTGAGGGTGTGCACCTGTTTATTATTACTTATCCACGTATGTGCGCGCCCCATAGTATATCAGTTAGATTGACAACTTTTCGTAACAGTGCATTCCAACAATGGCTTTTATGTCATGTCACTTAGCAACAAAAGTATAACATAATATTGTTGTTAGTATAAAATGAAATGTATAAACAATAAAACTGGAAAACTATTTGTTGATTTCCTAACTTAGAGGTTTGTTTTTTTTATTAAAAACGTTGGTGATATAACAGAAAATACCTTCATTCAGAAACGATTTAAGTTTAAAATTGGATCGAAATTTATACTTTCATGATAAATGTTATGCACTTGCTAAAATATATTAACCTAAGCCGGGCTCTTTCGCTAGTTACATATAAGTAGGAAAAATTTATTGATTTTGGTACTTTTATTATAGTTATAAATATATATATATATATATAGATGTCAGATATAAAAGACTGTTTAGTGTAGGTAGTATTAATTAATTTATTTTGTGAGTTAATATTTCATGACTGTTTAATTTTTTCATTATAAGAGAGTTAAAAGCAGACGATTATTGGAAGTTATGATTGTAAGTAATTGATGTCGACGCTACGGAAATTTCTAGAACGTCTCAGTGAGAGATATAAAAAGCGGCGACCAGACGAGAGACCAGAGAGCTGGAAGAGAGTCAAAAGTATAGCCAAGTGAAAGAGAGTTTTGGTTAGAGAAAAGTTAGAAAACGTAAAGTTAACCATCGTAGGAGTGAATAGCATAATGGTTGATATGTTAAAGTGAGATTAACAATTTTCTGACATTTTAGGAGAATAATTTCTTTCGTCAGAGGGTGTTCTAAAGCAATTGAACCTGCCTGTGTGGACTTTGACAAAAAGCAGACGTTTATTGGAAGTATGCCTAAATACGACAAAGCAGACGAGTATCGGAAGTTCAAGATACAACTGTGGTAACTAAACGTCAGTATAATTGAGTTATACACCGACACAGTTGTAATAAAAGAAAAAAAAAGAATATGTGAATTATACACTGATAGTGTTTCAGATAAAAAATATAGAAAAATAGTTTGGCTTGCCAACTGAAGTGGCCTAAGTGGACTTTTGACAAGAAGAATAGAACTGTGTAGTATTTAAGATACAACTATGATCTCCTTGGTTTAAAGAATTTTTCTACATGCGTTTAACTTGTTTCAAATATATATATATATATATTATTTTAAAAACAAGTGGAGTGCGTGCTGTTCGTTTATTGTCGAATTTATTGCCAACAAGTCACAGACACCTACTGTAGAAGAATCCTTAGCCCAACACACCCATATATTTAACTTACTATATAAACTTACTTAAATATATACTACTCAAAAACTAAGTTTTTGACAATATAAGTAAGAAGAATATCACAATGTATGTAGCTATTGCATATCAACAGAAGAAATATGTTAATCTATAAACTGAAATTGTATAACACGGCATATAAATAGGGAGTGTAGGATAATACATACAACATTTGTTAATGATACTTGATTACTTTGATTTCTTCAAATACTCATTTCTCTTTCTGGTATTCAAATATAATATTAACAAATGAACTTACAACTGATTCATAATAAATATTAAAAACACGGTAATACCAAAAAACATATTTAATTACGGACGTTTCGGAATTTCTTCAAATTCCATCATCAGCGTTAAAACCTCAAAAACGTTAGTTCACAATATACTAATTATAAAAAACAACATTAGTTAATGAGCGAGTTTTGGTATTCGATTTATACGGTAACAATGTAATGGAATGTACGATAAAACGTGCGGCATACACGTGTTTAATAAATGACACCGTTAAAAGAAAACATTATATAACAAGGCTTAAACATAAGTATAAACACTGCATCTTTAGAAGAATAATAATTATCAAATAAAAACACTGAGTATCAGGAATTAATTTAATTAATACCAACAGGGAGGGGTTGATATTATTATTCAATGTTGGGTGAACATTGAAAATGGAGAGGCTTTCTTTAATAAAGAGTTCGTAATCTGTGGTTCCGGAGTCGAGAGTTTTTAAGTTTTCTAGAACTATTGGTTGGTTGTTATTCTCATTGTGCAATCGGATACAAGATTCGGGTGGATTAGTTAGTTTATATCCGGATACAAGATTCGGGTGGATTAGTTAGTTTATATCCGGATACAAGATTCGGGTGGATTAGTTAGTTTATATCCGGATACAAGAGTCGGGTGGATTAGTTAGTTTATATCCACTTCTAGCTGAAATTCCCATGCGCGTGTATTTTTAGGTGAGGTGTAGTTTTAAGCAAATCTTTAAAGAACATTATTTATTAAGGTTTTTTTTCTATGATGTTACTCTATATGATAAAAAAAAAGTTTCCTGGACATCTTTGGTAGGTAAAAACCGTTGTATACATGATCTTAGTAAAATATTCTTTGTTGTAGATATTACAAAAGATGACGATTCGTAACGTCAATACAGTTTAGATTAAAAAAAAAACCTTTGTATACACGACCTTAATTAAATACTATTTGTTGTAGATGTCACAAAAAATTATGATTCGCGACACAAATAGTCTCTCCATACCTTTTTCTTTTCCAGAAAAAAAAAATTACACATGAGTAGAATTTGTACAACTTATAACTAATCAAAAATAGGATAAAAATAATTAAAATGATATATATATTTTAATTGATAATAGTGTAATAGGCGCATGCTAATTCAGTAGTTAAATTCCATAACATAGGCTCCGATTCAATAAGCGCGTGATGTGTCCAACGCGGGAATCGAGCCTCGAGTTTAAGTACTGTAAGCCCTCACACTGAACACGCTCCCGAGTTGAAGAAAAACTACAAATAACCTCATCTAATCAGACACAATCATGTATCTTGCGTAATGATGCACCTTACAGGGTCACTGACTATCAAATCGTAAGTACCAATTAAAATCCTCATATACCTTTGCTTTCCCTTTCACGTGATAAGATTACGATATTTTCCCACAGGAAACACGTCAATATAACCTGCAACTAAAACAGCCTTACGTACTGCCATAACTAAGAGAGTTCTTCACACTTCTCGTGTTTGAACTCCAAATTTTGTTTCTTTAGAAGTAAGCAAGGAAAAACCGTTTTCCACTTTGAAGATTAAGGAAATATAATAAAACACACTGCGAGGATGGATTTTTATACGATTACTTCAAGAGAATTTCAGTGCAAAATACACCTTTGAAACACATTAAAATTTACAGCAAATATATTTAATTTTTTTTACAATATTTTATGTCTTTTCATTCCATTACTTAATTTCCCGATTAAAAAACAAACAAACAGTCGTGTACTATTATCTATTCATTTATTGTATCAGCTAGAAACTTTATATATGAGTTTTTGCATTCAAAGTTACCATGCTAACAGTGAATTCGTGAAGTTATTCGGGGTTTTATTCTACATTATAATCTACTTTTACACTTGCAGGATATCTTTCTAGAATAAATAATGATTCATATTCAACGAAGTTATTAGGCTGAATATATATATATATATATGTTGTTGGATTTTGTTTTGTTTAGTTACAAATTATTCCGTGACAATAATTAAAACATCCATCAAAAAGAGGTTCATTCTAATAAAAAGTAGGTACTAGCCTTATCACTTCTAAATTGATAAATAGTTGCTGTGATGAGGTATACACTAAACTTTTGTGTTTTTCTTTTGTTACCGATAATTAAATTGTGACTTTGTGTATCAAAATTACTTTCATATTCGTCACTACCAAACCAAAAGGCCCCCCAGTGGCACAGCGGTATGTCTGCGGACTTACAACGCTAGAATCCGGGTTTCGATACCGTGGTGGGCAGAGCACAGATAGCCCATTGTGTAGCTTTGTGCTTAATTCCAAATAAACAAAACCAAACCAAAAACTACTTAGATAACCCATCATGCAGCTTTGCGATACAAAAGTAGAACGATAATTTTCTGTTCTTTTTTTTTTGGGGGGGGGTTTGGCTGTAATTTGAAACTTTAAGAGCTCTGAAAGATAAGAAACTATGATATGACGTAAAAATTATAATTGAAGTATTTAATTAAATATTTTTTTTCTGACATGGGTACAATTAAGAAGAGACTCTTATGCTTTAGAAGCTGAGCGTGAGGGCTTACATCATAAGACATCAATCCTGTAATTAGTCTTTGTTCAACTGACAGTCGACCAATTATGTCCTAAATTTTGTCATCACTCGCAATTATTCATTATAGTTTGAGGGCAAAATTCTAGGCATTAAGGTTTATTAATAGAGGGGGTAAGCAACTGCAAACAGGGATTGGGACTATTTTCTTCTCATCATGCTTTTTTTATATTGCTTACTTTCGTTGTCCGAGGTCTTCTGTAATCATTCTGGGTCGTTTAATCAGGTGAAAGGCTGACGACTAAAATGGAAAGTCGTTTGTTTATAGAAAACTTTATTACACAACCATTTGTCACAAAATAACTGAAGAAGGTCAGTAAATTCTCGTGTCGCACACATTTGTCACAAAATAATTGAAGAAGGTCAGTAAATGCTCGTGTCGCACACATTTGGCATATAATAACTCAAGAAGGTCCGAAACTACTTAAAATGTGCCTAATCCAAAATAAAGAGTAGATCCTTGTGTAATACCAAATACACTTAATTTGATTAATAAACGGAAAAATTTGATCCTTAGTTTACTTTTCTTATAGTCACAAGGTTTTTAAGTTATCCTATTATTCGTAGGTAGGTTTACAGTGTAAGTCACAAAATTTCAAAATAACAACATCACGTGTTTCTTACCTATAGACAACATGACATAAACGTAGTACCCAATCTGACAATTTTATATAGAATACACTACCCATCCGTATAATGGATATCAGCGGGTAGGTTGGGGTTAACCTGTGATGGAATGTGTCACCATTCTCGTCCGTTTGTGCTATTGAAGCGAGTGTTCAGCTCTGTGTCGTCTCGGCAAAGGGTCAATCTGACAATTTTATATAGAATACACCACCCATCCGTATAATGGATATCAGCGGGTGGGTTGGGGTTAACCTGTGATGGATGTGTCACCATTCTCGTCCGTTTGTGCTATTGAAGCGAGTGTTCAGCTCTGTGTCGTCTCGGCAAAGGGTGGATATAACTAACTATATATACATTTTACATCATTTGAATAACATCATTTTTTGACACCAACACGGCAAGTCATTTCTGATGTTCAGAAAACCTTGTAAAAAAAAAGGACATTTATTTATATGTGATGTGCTTGACCACGTGACCTTATCTTTATAAGTAGAAATATATTATGTTAGCTATACTGAGTACCAAGTTCATTTTTAATGTTCTCTCTCTCAGTACTTAGCTAGTTTTGATCGGAAGTTAATGTTTATTAACCTTCAAACGCGATGAATAAATCCCTAAGGATTACTGCTAAGAAACATTTGAGTGTTCCTTTTTATTTTTTCAGGATCTCTAAAGTTTATGTGCTCACGCTTCACATTCAAACAGAAGCTGTAGAAGAGAAAAAGGTAGATTATGCCATGGCCGGTTTAGTTTGTTTGTTTGTAATTAAGCACATAGCTACACAATGGGCTATCTGTGCTCAGCCCACCACGGATATCGAAACCCGGATTCTAGCGTTGTAAGTCCGTAGACATGCCGCTGTGCCACTGGGAGGCGGCCGGTTTGGATAGACATGTTACTTGAACTATTTGGATCTGAAATATCAAATCAAAATAGTTCAATTAACATATAAATGTTAGCCTGGGAAGTATTCCTACATTTATTTATTATAATAGCATTTCCCTGATTCCATAATAATAATTTGAATATTGTATTCTGTCATTTACAGATTTAAACATATTATTTTATATGTTCGAATTTCTGATATTAACATATTTTTTATTATTTGATATTAAAGATATGTTACAATGTTTCCTTAATTAATATGGTGTTAGGGACCAGCGTTAACTATGTTACTATTCTGCCATTTTGAAATATTTTTTTTTATGAAGCGTAACCTTTTGTGTGCTTGAGGTATTTTATTCTAAATCCGGGTGATCATGGCAAGAAGCTTTTACATGGTGTCAAACAGTTGTATTGAAGAAAAATCATGACTAATTGTGTACTGATAACATGATATATATATATATATATTTTACGAAAAAAATTTTAGTATAATGTTTCGCAATGTAGAATAAAGTTAAAGGTAAAGAAAAACTTTAATGTTGCCGCTCTTAAGTTAAACATGGACACCAAAGCTGTGATAAATAACAAAACAAGTAGTCTCAACCTTCAGTTAACCCAGCAAGGTACCGTAAGTTAGACTTGACAGTCTGGAGTCTCTCGATAATAATAGTGGGATCAGAAGATCAGCCCCTGGCGGCAAACCGGCCACACAACTTTGATTCACTCTCTCTCTCTCTCCGAGTAAATTGTAGGCGAAACAGGTCTATGTTTCAAATCGAACTTATCTTTCTTCTTTACATAGCACTCTTTCACTTGTGTGAGGTGAAGAGATTGATTGTTTCAACGTATCCTTGAAGCAGACACATGTTTCTAGGACGTATTTAGTTGACTCAAACTATAAGTTATGAGAAAATTATTATATGGAAACCTTCTGGAATAAAGTTAAATTAAAATATCATATATATATATATATATATTCTTTCAAATCTGTACAAAGTTAAAAATAACACATAGTTGGAGTCATTAGTGCTTTCTACTTAATTTCAAAGTATGTCTATATATTGCTACGAATCAAAAGTTACTTGAGTATTTCCAAACTCTAGTAAACAAAATTATAATTTAGAACTACTTGATAAACACAGTTTTTTTTTAAGACTAACAATAGTGTCATACTTTCTTCAATGCTAGGATTTGTCATGGGTAGTCTAAGCGTAATTGCTGACAAAACTCTACAGAACTCACACAAAAATAAAATATAGGCTATTGCGTTTTTTATTTTGCATAGAGTTTCAAATTTTGAATATTTTACTGGTTCTCCAGGATATTATACAGTATACATCAGATTTATATAAACAGTTAAATACAATAAAAATAGTGTTTCAAGCTGCTTGTTTAATAATCCTGTGATAAACCTAGACCATAAACTACATGGGTGGTATCTTTACTACTAAAAACTAAAAATATCTGTAACAATACAGTAATATTATATATATATATATAAACTACATGGTTGATATCTCGACTACTATAAACAAGACTAAAACTATCTGTAATAATACAATAACACTATACATGATAAACTATATGAATGATATGTTGACAACTACAAAATGTGTAACAGTACAGTAACACTGTATATGATGAAGTACATTGATGGTATCTCGACTACCATAAAACAGAACTATAACAATATAATAATATTATATATACAAGCAAAGCTCAACATTCACTTTTGAAATAACGGGAGAGCAATGCATGAATAATGTTGATGACAAATTAAATTTCGCAAGCAGAATATTCTACAATAAATTGTTAGGAATTAATCACACTACCATTCACATTGCAGAATGTGACGTAACTTAAATAATAAAAATATAGATTTACCGTATGTTATTCTTGAGTAGCTCTTAGCATGACTGAAATGCTCAACAATTACTTTTCGCGGTAGACAGTATAAGTAGCCCAGAGCTTTGGCTCTGAGTGAAACCAAGAGTGCAACATAATTAACATTTTTAAAGTCCATAGAATAATTTAAACTGATTGATTAACTTAAACTTTTCCCGTCACTGGGGACGGGCACTTTAGCTTGTAAGGTATAAGTAAAACCATTAATTTATGTTACTGCTACAAATGATAAGGTATTTATTTACGTAATCAAGCGGAAGGATTGTTTCTTAACAACGCTCACTAATTGAGAAGGCCCCTCAGTGACTCAGCAGTAAGTAGTCAGCGTGCTTACAACGCTAGAAACCGGGTTTCGATACTCGATACTCGTGGTGTAACATTGTGTAACTTTGCGCTTAACAACAAATGAAACCAAACATATCTTCGAAAAAATACAAAGCTACATTATGAAAAGGGAAATTTATTGGCTCAGGTGCCCATTTACTGCCTTAGTTACAAAGATGGTTAAGTACGTTATATTAAATCGATTTTGAAAATGTAAATCAGCAAATCACGTGAACGTCAGAGCTGATGGTGTAACGGCATGTGTCGGAACAACATTTTAACATTGTATAGCGTTTCATGAATAATGTGATTCCATTTCAAACTGATCGCTTGTGAGAAGGGTATCATTTAACAGTCCTTTCCGAAGCAAAATATCACACCCTCAAATCCTAAAGACACGTTCAAATCGGGGATCTAGAATTTCCAAGACTGTGATATCTCGTTTTGGAAAATAAAGGTGTATGGCTCGACTTGAGGCACCAGATCGTCCAGAAAGAGACCTGCAACAAGTCATGCCCCGGCCGGCTTAAAGTAAGGGTGGCATCTTGTAACAGATGAAAATTCACGTACACAAAAGTCATGGTAAAAACCGTCCACTTGCCCCAGGCAACAACAGTTCGTAAAATAAGCGAAGAATGATCTCCGCCAGTTAAATCGACACAAGTCACGTGTAGAAAGGTACTTCCGCGACTTATCCATTCAACCATTGCGTATGTTACCTCAAGCAGGTGGAGAATTAAATAGGTATTCAGTCTTTTCCATACAAAGCCATAGCGATCAAGTTACTGGTCGTAACACCTACGGACTTCTGTGCATTGGACTGTAGAAAGGAGCGCTGGAAAACTGTCGCCCTCGTAGATTAGATCTAATCAAAAACACCTTAGGTGTGAAAAAAAAGGTGTGCGGTCAAAAAAGAATTGAGTGTGCGACTTAAAGAAATGAAATCAAAATTGGCGGCCAAACTGGTAGCTACACTTAGCATTGGTAAGAATTTTACAACATATATTCATTCATTAGTTATCGAGGTCACGTTTTTTTTCTTTTTTTTGTTCAACTTGGGGTACGGTGGTGGGTAAAACAAAATACGCGGCCTAGCTAACTAAGGAATGAATATTTGCTGTAAAATTCTTATGAATGCTATAAATGTAGTTACCAGTTTAGCTGTTTCTTGCTCAATTTTCAAAACCATCATATTGGTGGACGGTTATTATTCATTATCCACTGTCAACTTTTAATCACAAATTTTCTAGTGTCACGTGTTATTAGCTTAAGCAACTAGCGTAAACAATGATCCTTCATATGGCTGTACCGAATACATGAAGTACATGCGAGAGATGACAAGAAACTGTTAATCTAGATTCCATGGCGTTACTATAAAGGAAGCTATTGACACTGTTTTAAAGAATCTGGTTGGTTCTGCAAAGTATAGGTCTGTTCCGAATAATAGGATTGCGGTTCTAAAGCTAATGTTGGTTACTATTGAGTATGACTTTCTTACTTGCTGTTATTTGTTGGTGTGTATTGACAAAAAGTCATGATATCTAATCAAAAACATCTTGTGTGTGAAAAAAGGTTGGGCCATAAAAACTGGCTGCTAATCTAGTTTGCTTGGCCTAACCAATACTCATGTATCTGCACGTGCTTTCACTATATCGTTTTGCTGCTCTATATCAGTCACTTTAATCTGAATGATAAAAAAATGAAAATGGTCCACTTTTACTTTTAGTTGAAACTGTAGTAAAAAGTTTAGGCCGACAGTTCCCGTGCGTAAAAATTTTGGTCAGAATTGAGCGGTTTTGTTGAATAACTTTGCGCATATGACTTATGTTTAAACCAAATTTGACACTTAATTGTAGGTAATAAAGTTCTATCAGTGTACCAAACTGTAAAAAAAACCCATAAAAGTTAAGTATGTTTTTCTATAAAATAAAGTTTCCGTACTTTTGGTGCGAAGAAAAAAAAAAGGAAAACTTCAATCAAAATTGGAAATTTTATATCTCGTGTATTTCTTAATGGATTGCCTTGAAATTTTGTATGTGAAGTAAGGGTCTAGTAGAGCATACCCACTGAAGTTATGTGATAGTTTAGATTATCACAGTCTGAGCTACAGAAAGTGGAAAATCGCAAAACTATTACTCCTATTAATAACACACAGTTTGTTCAGCAGGTTGTTTTGGCCACACGACACGCTGTTGTATCTTGATATAGTATGGAAACCCAGAAGGGAGTGTGATTTGGAAACGGCATCCTTATGTCAGAGCCTTTTGCTATGGAAACTAGATTGTAGGGCTATTGTCAATATGCACGATCAGACAGAGTGTGACCGGCCGTGGCGAGGCTCCAATATTATTTCATTTTAACGTTTTCAGTCTTTGTATAACGTTATACTTTTTATTGAAAGAATAGAGGCTTCGAAGAGCTACGAGAATTTAGGGGCGTATGTAAAAATTCTGAACATTATATAAAGGAATTCTGATTCATGTAAAAATGGAGGAACTAGAGTATTTTATGCACATAAAATTTCCAAAAATTCTCTTTGCGAAATGCTTCAGTGTAGTATTTTCAGTAGTTTTTTTATATTGATAATTATAATACTTTGTATTCACAATATTATTAAAAAAAACACAACACTTTTCTTGCAAATATCTAAAACGGTACCTAAACCATAGTGGATATTTAAACGTAATACGTGGTATCGTCCATACAAACTTACCCGTCACCCTCTCATTTATGTGATCAGCGATCCAATTATAAGTATGCATGAAGTATTCATGAAACTTAATTTCTGGTTGTTTATTAACAATATTTAAAGTACGAAATAAATATGAAAATGCTTAATTTTATTTAAGATTCGTGTTAATTACGAGAAAGTTAAGATTTAAATTTTGGTTTTAACAAAACGTGATTCGGTGTGTTGTGTACTTGTTAGTTAAAACGGAAGACTCTTTTACTTGGATCTTCAGAGCAGTTTGTCGTGCACTCAGAGGTTGTGTTACATAATTTAGTAGGACATATGTATTTATACAGAACAAAACTGGAATGACTGCAGTTTTTTCACATAAATAAGCATTTTGCTAAGCCTTTGTTTAAAAATAACTGAGTACTTTTATCCTTAAATATACGAGTATGTTTAAATAATAAGGAAATTTCATTTTAACGAAACATATTTCTAGTGTTTTTTCACTCTTTCAATTTACCCTCTATATAACATGTAATTTTTACTTCTATAAACTCTTTGCTTCAGACCATTAGCACCCACAGACTCTTTTTCTTAATTATAATTTCCTTATAGAATAACTTATACTTATCATTTAGTACGAGTATACATTATTATTAGAGAAGGAAGGATTCCTGCCCTATTTCAATATATATCTGTTACTATATACTACGAGTACACTTCTGTTACCAGTGCTATATGGTAACAGATATATTGAAATAGGACTGGAGTCCTTCCTTCTCTAATAACAACGTTTATCTTTCAACTTCTGTTACCCGTGCTATATGGTAAAAGAAATATTGAAATAGGGCTGGAGTCCTTCCTTCTCTAATAACAACTTTTATCTTTCAACTTCTGTTACCCGTGCTATATGATAACAGATATATTGAAATGGGACTGGAGTCCTTCCTTCTCTAATAACAACGTTTATCTTTCAACTTCTGTTACCCGTGCTATATGGTAAAATAAATATTGAAATAGGGCTGGAGTCCTTCCTTCTCTAATAGCTCTGTGATTTTCGATGAAAGTTCTATGCACGATGTCATTATAATATCAATATTCCGTTTCAAATACCCTGCTCTACTTCAGAATTTAATACTCATTGTATAGTTCTTAATATCATTGCATTGAAACCTAGAAAAAATACACGTCTTCCAGATACTCATGTAGAAAGATGTCTTAACCATGGACACAGCGTACGTAAATCGTTATTTTTGACTATTTAAAAAAAAACTTTGATTCAGCATGTTCTGTACATTAAGATAGGCGATACTACTCCGTTCAGTCTACTCAATCTTGCCAGCTTTATTATAGTATAAAAAAGGCTTAAAACAAATTACAATGAGCCGTAAAGTATTTCACCCTAGAAATCTGTAGTGTGGCTAGTTACACTGATCTTGTGCTCTGCATAACTTAGTAGTTTGGTTAGTAACTTTTACATAACAGTCGGTCAGAGTAAAAGTTTCCCTTCATTTACAAATTGAAACATATTAGAAGACCGCATCTGTTTGAAGTATAAAAGAGGACGACGTTTCGAGAATTTTATTGTTTCGTAGCATATTCAAGACCAATGCAATCTACTTTGCCCAAATTATCTTTGCGTCAACAATATTTTTTTGAAAACATAGAATGTTATATTTTTGCAATTTTGTGACACTTTTACGTAAATGTTTAAATTTTGGGAAAATTACACATTCAAAGTTATTTATTACCACTCATGGAAATAACATACATTCTTTTTATTTAAAGAAATAAATATAATTTATTATCCGATCTCCATTTCAAGTCTCGAACACAGGGCTAGTGCAGTTTGTTTTTTTTAAAGTGGGTATTTTGTTTAGTTTAAAAATATATATATTTAGAAAGTATGTTTTTCTTTGGCAAAAATAATAAACGCTATTTTGAAAACATTATAAAAATAATAAATTCAAATTTACTCAAGTGTTTTTCTAAATTATTTACCAAATCTCATATTTTAGAATTTTGATTAATAAAGTTTATGTCACATCTTCATATGAAGCGTCATCTAGTTTATGTCGATAAAAGTAACAGCTGACACTGCAACGTAAAGTGTCTTCCATGTTTCTACGAACTCCAGTTTCGTTGTGTAGAATATAGTATCATTAAAAACAAAACATATAACAATATTAAAATACAGTTACGTTTGTTAAAACATGAATAGAAGTTCACATAAATATACAACAATATGTATGACTGTTGTATACAGTTCATGTATAGAAATAACAATCAAATCGTGCCACTGTTTTAACTTTTAGCAATATACAGTCTGGTACTGTGCAAAATTACTAGATGGCGCTTTCATTTTGTGTGACAATAGTTACAGGTTTGATGTTTAAAGTTTCTGTAATCTATTTAATTGCAGTAATGTACGAGTAAGTTTATGATTGTCACTTCCGCAGAATAATATCAGTCCGGGAAGGTGAATGGTTTCTAGGTGTTTTATTGTAATAATAAGAGACTAGAAGTGTGTAATACTTATCAGTTATATTTAATAATAACAGCTTTGGAGTGTATCATATTTCTGCAACAGCAAGAGTTTGGAAATGTGTAGTTTTAAACTAGCTGTCAGTTTTATTCTGTAATAGTGTTAGTCCGAAATTGTATAACTTTACTTTTTTATAGAAATAACAGTTTTGAAGATGTGCAATTATTCTATTTGTATTTTTCTCATAATGATAACTGTTGAACAGTGTGTAATATTTCTATTTGACACTTTCATATAATGATAATAATCATGAAAATAGGATTCTTGGTATTACGTAGCATTTCCACATAATCCTGTCTTATAACACTAGCAGTCTCAGTGTGTGTAACGTTACTAGATGTCACCCTTTTTCTTATATATATAAAATAAATAGTTTGGAGCTAGGTTTTCTTTCTAGTTGTCCCTCTCTTATAATAATAGTAATCTGAGGGTGTAATTTTCCATTTTTGTCACTGTTTTATTAATAAGTGTGGAAGCACCAGACGTTTCAATTTTTCACTTTCTAAATTAATAACCAGAAAAAAAAAAGTGTCGTGTAACATTTCTAGTTTTAGTTTTCTTATGATAACAACAACCTGAAAGTGTGGAGTTTTTAATTGTGTTTCTTGCAAAATCAGTCTGAGTGTGTTAACTTTCTCATCTGGAAGTGTGTGATATTTTAAACTTTTTTTTCTCATGATAATAACATCTGAAAATATTTATTACTTGTTTTCTCTTTTTATAGGATAATAACAGTTTGAGGGTATCTAACTGTTACTCCTTTTATCATAGTAAACGTTTAGTGCTTATTATTTCTACTTGTCAATTTCTTACAATAATAACAGTCTAAGAGTGAATAGCTTCTCTTTTTTTTTCAAATATTTATACTAATTACAGTCATGGAGTGTGTAATTTTTGTAGTTGTTACTCCTTATAAAAAAACAGTCTTGAATTGTGTAATATTTTTTGTGGAAACTTTCTTATAATAATTATCAATAGCAGTCTAGTTGCATAGTCCTCCAGTGGGACAGCTGCAAGTTTATAGACTCACAACACTAAAAATCCGAGGTTTGATTCCCCATGCTGGACTTAGCAAAGAGTCAAATGTGTGTAATTTTTCATTTTGTCACTTATGTTAATAACAATCTGGAAGTAGCTTTTCAGTTATTTTTTTTATATCAACAAAGTATAGGAGTTTAAAACGTTTATATTTGTAAGATTCTTTTAATAATAGGTCTTACAAGGACAACAGTTTAGAAGTGTATAATGTTTCAAGTTGGCATGTTTCTATAATAATAATAATATGGGAATGTGTAATTTATTCTTAATAACAGTTTAGGAATGTATCATGTTGTTGGTTGTTCATAATTATAATATTCTGGGAGCATGTGATATTTCAAGTTTTTGAGAGTGTTCTATGAGAGTAATGACTGCAACTCACAACAGGCTTAATAAAGTATATCAAGTACTAACTCTACCAGTGTACTCCACTTTTTATGATTGGTGCACTATTCCACCTGTTGCAGCTAATGGTTTCTCTGCCTCATCACAGCTAAGGATCCTAGAAACACCAGCCCCCATTTGTGCTGCTAATAAGAACTTCCTTTTGCTAATCCTTTAGCACTTTTTAACACAAGTTACTTTACTAATATTACAGCATGTGCTATTCCTAACAAGAAACAAGAAGTTGATTTTTTATATAAATTAATTTAACTATGTAAAAACTTTTCATACGAGTTTTGAAAGTAAAAAGAACAAAAAAAAAGCATGTGAACGATGAATTATATAGCCAAAAATTATCATCAAATATTGTTAATTATTAATGCTAAATGTAAATATGATTAATATACACAAGGATTAAATTTACAATTAAATTAATAGTTATACTGCCTAGATACCACATTATATTGCCTATGTTACTTGACTCAAAATACTTGATGTCATATTGAGGTTTACAGTTTCATATCTTAACTATTCACTTATACAACCTCCTTTTTTGTGATTATTTCAGAAATTTGTGCAAAACTACAAAAGGTGCTTCTTATGATGGTAACAGAATGGAAGTTAGTAAATTTTCTAGTTGTTACTTTTAAATATTAAACAGAAGAAAGCACTTAAATATACTGACTTACGACATACATCCTTGTTGAGTATTTTGTAATTATTCAAAGAAACTGTATCCCTACTTTCTTTAATAATAAATATATATGATTTAGCTTTCTCTTTCTACTAGTCAAAACTCTCCCATATTAACCTAACTTATCCATTCCTTCTTTAATCATAAAACAAGTAGAGAATATAGCTTTCACCCTTTTCTTTCTATTAGTACGAACTCTCCCATATTAGCCTAACTTATCCCTTCCTTCTTTAATCATAAAACAAGTAGAGAATATAGCTTTCACCCTTTTCTTTCTATTAGTAAGAACTCTCCCATATTAGCCTAACTTATCCCTTCCTTCTTTAATCATAAAACAAGTAGAGAATATAGCTTTCACCCTTTTCTTTCTATTAGTAAGAACTCTCCCATATTAGCCTAACTTATCCCTTCCTTCTTTAATCATAAAACAAATAGAGAAGTTAGCTTTC
>NW_013667846.1:182859-203215 GCF_000517525.1 Limulus polyphemus | reverse complement strand
TCACTTCATGTGAATATGACTGAAAATTTTCATTTTTTTCTGAAAAGGTGGTGTCTATTTACTTGTGACCACGCTGTGTACATCCTTCTTGTTTACATCTGATGAAATGATGTGCGCACGCATCGAAATTTAAATAGTAAGGAGCGCACATATTTTCAGAACAGACAAAATGGAGTATTATTATAATAGATTATTATTATTACTTATTATTAGGCTTCAGTTGCAGAATATCAAACGAGAAGTGATTTTTTCTTTAATTGATTTGTTTTTACAGATTTGACGATGATTAGATAATAATCCAAGTCCCTCTTGCAACACACAGTATCGTATTATTGTGGCCCGATTTCTTTACTTAAGTACAAATAAAAATTTACAGCACCCAACTAACTGGTTCGTTTCTATATGGTTTTGACTCCGTTTTATTTCACCGTATAGGGTACGGCCAATCAAAGAATGCATCAGGTCTCTACAGCACATGTTCTTTTTCTCAATTTCACCTCTGTTAAAAAAGAAACGAAATCTTTAACATATATATACAATTTCGCACGTATGCAAGATGGGAGGGGGGTTCACTCGAACCCTCTATTTTTGTGATGTAAAAAATTGGTTATAGCGCAGCTAGTTGTGGTAATTAATGTTTTCTACATAATTTACTATTCTTCTGATGCATCATTAGCATTTGTTGGCTTGAAATAGTTGCATGCCCCCAGATTCCCGTAACAGTAGTATGCTTTTCATTCGGATTGTGTTTCACAGTCGGTGTTGGCTTTTGATCTCACAAATTAGAGCCCCCCTCCTTCACACATTCTGCGTACGGGCCTGACAATAACTGGCTGATTTAATAATCAATCAACAATCTAATTAATCTACACTCGTCTAACTTGCGTTTTTATACTTTAATATCATTTCCTAAGCTTTCAAAGAGAGCTCCAGATGTTAAGCCACGCGGTCATCACTTAACATAATCACACCCTTCCACAAAACAATAATATAAAAAAGAAAAGAAATCTGTAAAATAAAAATAATATAAACGTCTAAATTAAAAAAGAAAAACCTAACCTTCAACAAAATCAAAGAATATAAACACAAAATTAATCTATCTATGTATAAACTTACTTACCGATCAATACAATGATGCACGCTGACAGCTTCATGCTTGCCTCTTATCTGGAAGAAAATAAACCTGAAGTCAGTTGACATGCAGATTACCATGAATCCCTTTCATAAGTTTTGACCAAAGCCATAAACTAAAGCAACTCATGAATTAACCCAAAAAAGCTGCGCCACGGGCTAGCGCAGTTAAAATGCTCGGTCATCTTTGGAGCAGTTTGGTGCTGATGTTGGTGAAACATTCTGAGTTAAAGAATAAAGCCTCTTATTCCTTCTTTTCGGTTACTGATACCCATAATAAGGAGGTATCGCACAAGTGAGTTGTGAAGTTTACTAAAAAAAAAAGAAAAAAGAGAGAGAGTATTAAGAAGAAGAACTGAAATTTCTCGAGTAGTTCGTAAATTTAGAATGCCGGAAAATTTATTTTTGATCCATCAAATTCAATAACTTGTGCCTGGTACCTGGAAAATATGGTTTTTAATAAATTTGCTCAAACTGGTAAGATGAGGCCAATTTTCTCAAAAAGACTTACCGACTATCCCACACAAACACTTTACAGGAAGTGTGACGATCGCAGTATGAAGTTGGCTTTTATATGACAACGTCATTTCAATCTAACCTAATTTTGTTTTCTTTTTTTTAACAGTAGTTTTATGGAGTTATATAACTTATTTTATCTTTTTATATTAGCTCATTCATAACCCCTTCAATCGAACTGTGTCGCATGGTGTGTTCTGGTAACCGCAAGAACTACGCCCTTCTTTTGGTTAGAGCTGGTAGGATTGGTGGGAACAATACTTGAAAATTTGATCTGCAAGTTTCTCCCCTGCCCTATTTCCACTCATAACTTTGCCTGTAACACATTTGTTACTGGAATTTCAATTTTTTGCTTTTTCTTGGGACAAATTGCAGAATATCAAACGAGAAATTATATTTCTAAATTTTGTTGTATCTACTGGTTTTCATACGACCAAATTGTATCAAGAGTTCTTGTGATGCGTAGTGTACGATAAACTTGTTACTAGATCGTTTGTGTCTAATCGCAGTAATGTGACATTTCGTGTTTTATCAGTCCAAGTCGTAAATGGAACTGAAAAGTTTGTAACACATAAAATACTATAACTTTTATTATAAAAAGTTCAAGAGTAAGAAATTAGAATTATCTCAAACGGTAAATTACCCCACCCCTCATGGCTTAGCCCTTGGGTATTTATATATTATAGTGTGATTCAAGCCATTAATGATTAAATTATTACAAAAATTATATATGGAACGTTTGGAGGTTTTGGATATCGATATAAGTTAGGATATATAGTAAAAAAAATCATTATAGCATTAAAAAGACGGACACTACGAACGTAAAAAATTCGTTGGAAAAATATTTCATTTTTTCTTATATATGTATGTGTATATATATTGCTTAACAATTTCACTATATGACTATTTTCAGTAGGAAACGGCTATGGCAAGTTCTCCAGTCACAAGGAATATAGATATATATATATATCATTAGTGCCAGGAGGGCATTTGTTTTTGTTATTTTTTTTACCCAAAGCCACAATGGGCTATCTGTTGTGTTCACCGCGGGAAATTGAATTCCGGATTTCAGCATTGTCCCCCCGGGGAACGGGTATACTTGAGTCAGGAATATTTATTTTGTGCCATAGCCTCCAAAGTAAGTTCTAAAATAAATACATGTAGTATGCTACTGTATTGGTCTAATAGCTGCTGTATCATCGCGATCCCGGCAACCTCCGCGAATTGGTGTAACAACAAACCTAACGCGATCATGTGCTTTGATAGTTAGTGAAAAAACACAGTAAATGGAACAAACTGTTACAAATCTTGATATATCAGAAAAACTACTTTTTGACACATTTGTTCGTCGTTTTCAGTTTCAAGTTGTCTTCTGGCAGGAAAACTGGTCAACAATGCCTACGTGATCCGGGAACTTCGTATTCTCTTAAGGACATAGGCGATCAGAAAGCTTGGGAGGAAAAGAAATTAGGCAGGCTTTCTGTTAAGCAATTTTGAACGATTTTTCTTTTTTTATAGTTACCCATTTAGTATAAAATTTTCGTTGATTTCCAATCGATTTGATGTTCAGACTTATTAATACGAATAAAAAATGGTATTGTTTGTGTTTCCGCATTTATACTCTTTTGTATGTTCAGAAACTCTTGAGTCAACAGCTCTTCCGGTTTCATCTGCACCACCTCTCTCATAAGATTGGCGTGAAATAATATAAACGCTTTGTTTTTATTTTCAGGTGTTCTGTTCAAGGTTAGGTTGTCTTTTTTTTTTTGGCCACTTAGTGGCACAGCGATACGTTTGCGGACTTACAACGCTAGAAATCAGGTTTAGATACCATGGTGGGAAGAGCACAGATAGCCCATTGTGTAGCTTTGTGCTTAACTACAAACAAACAAGGTTTTTTTTTATATAATGGTTACACAGACTATAAATGTGCTGATCATTTATGCTTGGATATGTTAATTTCGTATTTATGACAGGCATAATAAGGTTTTGTGTAATTATAAGTAATGACCCGTTTTCATTTAGGCATGCTTAGATGATATGGATAAAGAAAATTAACTACCTCACCGTCCTTCCCACCCCCCATCACGTTCTTGTGTGTATATATATTTATATATATATAGTTTGAAATTATCGTTTTTATAGTTATCGTTTGTGGATGCGTGTTCATGATTATCCTTCCATTTGTCTTTTTTTGTGTGTTAAAAAGTGTAAATAATTCTAGATTCGTGATCTTAAAACATCTTCTAAGTAGTAAGTTTATGTGTATGTTTGTGCAGTTTGACATACACTCGCCAACTCCAATATGCGCTTAAAGACAATTTATTGATATTATATATATTTCTAATTGTTAGGCATGACTTGCAGAATGCCAAGCAGGAAATAATTTTCTATAGTTGTTTTTTCTGATTTTACTACGACTAGATAATAGTTCCATCTGCAACGCACAATTGCTCTCAATGCTAAACTTAAAGGTCAAGCCTCAAATGGAACTAAAAACGTCTTGCCACACATACAATGTTTTAATCATTATTCTTATAAACGGGCCCCAGTGGAACAGTGGTATGTCTGCTGACTTACAACGCTAGAAACCGAGTTGCGATACACGTGGTGGGCAGAGCACAGATAGCCCATTATATAGCTTTGTGCTTAAACTATAAACAAACATAATTCTTATAAAAAATAAAAATTAACAGATTATAAATAACTCAAAAAAGCGGATTATGAATATAAGCTTCAATAGACCAAGTTTGTTATTGAACTGTAAAATAATATTTAAATTTATTCCTAAATGCAATGTAAAACATTAAGTATTATTTAGTTTTAATCTGACAATCAGACTTGTTTTGTGCACTACTAAACAGCTGTATATGATCTAAGTTCTTGAAATAATTGTTGAACGACCGGTTTGATAGAAAACAACAATAACATATTTTATCGGCTGAAGTATTGTCAGATGACCAGTTTTGCAAGTTTTTCGCTGTTTCTGGTTTACATAGGTACAGATAACGTTTTAAATAGCCCCATTCGTTCGTTCATTGTCCCAAGAGAGTTTAATTAATAAAAAATAACAAACTCAAAGGTACTATGCCACTGTGGCCTCTTGTTTATTTCAAAATGTTAGTGTCAACGATACCTTTTATTTGCATTTTGCGCCATTTATTAGTTGGAAAAAGTTTAGATATATTTTTCTTTTGTGGATTACAATAGATTATTTATATTATATTAAAATAAATCATCTAAATCTTTGCTTCTGTGGCTCCTTTTGTAAGGGAAATAACTCTCAAAATTAAAATATTCCTGTTTCATCTCTGCACATTTTCTGAGCTGGTTTATGTGATTGCTAAGCCTCATTTTTCGGTTGGAACACATTTTAAGAATTTTGCATTTATGGAGCTTTCTGATGTAAAAAATAAAAGGTGTAAACAATTTACATATCTTTTCCACTCTACCGTATTTTGCTTTTAGGTTGAACTTCCTCCAGTTATAGAAAGGATACTCAATTTTTAGCTTTCTCCTTCGTTAGCGCTACCTGTCTTTGTCATGATGAATGTGCATAAATTATTTTACTTATACGCTTATAGATGAGGCTCGATGTTTCAGGTCCTTTCCTGCCTTGTAATTAATTCCTCCACTAGCGATCATACTCACTCTGATGGCTATGAATATCTACTATTGCATGGCACTAAAATGTCCATTGTAATTAACTTCTGTGAAGGAAGGCGAAGTCAATCGTACACCATAAACCTTGACAAACTCTATACAGTCCACGCATAAACCAATGACGTATTGGAGCTGCGTTGGAGGATCTGAGAGATAAAAGGTTGAATGGGATTGTTTGGATTTCAGTTTTTTCAGCCACCATTCTCATGAAAACAGCAGTTGCAATTATTTTCATGGTGTGGCTGTAATCTTGTGAAGTTTTGGTTTGTGAGTCTTTGTTAACTACAAATTATTGTCCACTATAATGTTATCGGCAATAGGAGGTGAGTCTAACTTCTTTTCAATACTTTTTTTGGTTCTCTTTCATAACCATAGTCTTCAATTTGCAGTCGAGGACATCGCTCTCAGTTGGCATGAAGTTTCTTTTTTTTTTCTCGGAGCATGTAATTCTACTTGTGTGGAAATGTTGGAAGTTCATTTCTTTGAAACATTGTTCTCTTTGGCCTACATCGTTTAAAAATTTCGCTGTACGAATATTTTCCTAGAAGGAGGTCGTGGTAAAGTCTATAGTCATAAGTTTACCTCGAAAGTATTGCATTGTCTTTTGTCTAATAATGGTCGCAAATTTGCCGTGAACCAAACATACAGATTGTAAACTTGTTGCCCATAGTAACATGGCTCGCATCACTACCAGATGAAGGTCATTCTTATAAAGTGCAATTAGCCCCCTGTACACACATTTTTAATTATTAGGTTAACTTTTCTTCATTAAGCCTAACTTTTAGTACTTTCATAGGAATATGTCTGTTTGTTTTTTCGTCTGAATTCGCAATATTCCATAATTCATGGAACACCTATCATTGTAAGTATGAATACTTAACACCATCATGTAAAGTAAAGGTTTCTAAAGATTATTTATGATAATAAGAGGTATAATTATTGAATTTCAAAGCTTTCGACATTAGATGTTGAAAGCCGGGAATTATTGTCATACTGCAATTGGTTTTTATATCTTTACTAGTTTGAAATTAAACTGTTTTATTTTTCGTTGGTATATAACTTTAGCCCCTTAGTGGCACAGCGGTATGTTCGCGGACTTATAACGCTAGAATCCTGGTTTCGATACCCGTGGTGGGCAGAAACACAGATAGCCCATTGTGTAGATTTGTGTTTAATTACAAACAAAATATACAACTTTAAAAGCATTTGCTAACTTGCTCTTACATTTCTAACGAAGATTGGTATGAGAAGTAATCAAAGCCCAAACAATCTTAATATAAGTAGTTTTCAGTAGATATTTTAATCAAAGAAAAATAGAAAAGTTAAAATTCTTCATATTTGACAGATGAAATTAAAACGTGACCCCAGTGGCTCATCGCTAAGGCCGAAGGCTTATAATACTAAAAGCCGGGTTTCGATACCTGTGGTGAACACAGCACAGATGATCCATTATGTAGCTTTGCGCTTAACAACAAACAAACGAAATTAACATGTAAAACTTCCACTGCTAAAAATAGATCGTTTATTAACTTTTTTTATTAATGGCTTCTGTGACAGAAGAGATGTTGTGGTATTAGTAAGATAACACATTTCAAAATATATTAACAATGACGGGTTCAATCAGTTGTATAATTAAACAAATTAAAATATTTTACTTTTCATTTAGGACAAGCTGCTTATTTCTTAAATAAGAGGTGCTGGAAGAAAATAAGTGGCCAGGGTGCCGAACCCCCTATGAAAAGAAGGGGTGGAGGGCAAAGGCTTCTTCACACACTCCGTGACTATATAAAATCTATATCCTACTCTTTTGTGTTTTCCCTTTTGTTGTTGTCCAGTTTCAATCCGAAATCTTTTCGTGTTGAAAAACCTTCCGCACGTGAGTATTATGCATAAGGGGTGTGGTACCCCTGTTAAAGGTTACGTCAATGGAATTTTAAAGGATTTGTGTATCACTTGACTGATACATTTGAAGTTTCTATAATATTGTAGGGGTTTCAAGTACGCAAAAAAAACAACAAAAAACATGTGAGAATCCTCAATAGCCGCGGCATTTGAAATTCTTTTAGGCAGGATAAGAATAAATTAATCCATGAGACATTTTTATTAGCTAAATTTTTGAACGCCAGCAATACCAAGCGTAGTAGCGCGTATACCTGATTCAACTTTATTACTTTATTAGTATCTCTACTAGCCTACAATCAAACTGAAATTCGTTTAGACAGGATTAGAGTAGATTAATCTATGAGACTTTGTGCGTGGTAAAATGCACCAATCGAAAGGGTTTGACCTCCTGAACCCAAAACTGTAATTAGATCTCATATCGGGCGAGAGATGATGGAGATGAAGCTAAAAGTTTGTACTTGAAAAAAGAAAAAAAACAGAAAAATTCGGAGCCGCTCTATGAGTCGCGACTAATAAAAATTCACTAAACTTGCTTGTCACCAGGAATTTTAATAATGCATGTTAGTTAGGAAATATTTGCATCCAAGTTTATTAGGTCGTGCCCAGTGAAATATGTACAGCCAAGCTGTCATAACCAGCGCCGGATTAACTAAGCATGGGCGCATAGCCAGAGGAAAAAAAGAGCCCCAACCCACCATATACTTTTGAAATTACGACCTTTATGAACCATCAACTCACACAGTACTCAGTAGCTATTTCTCATGCCACTAGCCTTGACTTATCTCTCACCTAAAACAAATGTTTTAACGTGAGTTGCGCTAGTGCGTGATTAATCATCACGAGATAGTAGTTCTCCACCAATAAGAAGACGACACTATCATACCTGTGCAGTAAATCCTCATAGGTATTTGTGCTCGAAATTAATTTTATTCTTAAAGCGAGAAAAGTGTGCATAACTAGTGGGGAGAAAGGTGGGAAGCTGTGCAAGAGAAGTAAGTATCTATCAGAAGTATATTTTCGGACAAGAAAAATGTTAACTTTCAAAATGACCCTCTTACCTATCTACACATAGTAGCTGGAATCCTACATGCATATGGTGGAGAGGCTGAAGCAATAGCAAAAAAACCTTAATCAGCTCGGCACTGCCTGAATGAACATGTTTATAAGAGCTTAAATTTTGTTTGATTTAGTGATATTTGCACTGATTTTAATATCAGTATTACCTTTTCTTTATTTCATTTTATTTGGTTTCAAATTCGATCTTAAACTAAACTTTCTACTACTATGTAAAAAAGAAATAACCTGGAGAATTATTTTAACAACAATGAATTTTTAAGTGACGGTAACTACAGCTTCTCCCGAGCCTCTGGAGATACTGCTAACACTGCCCCTTCTTTATCTGTCACCACTGGAGGCTCATGAACTATAGAGCAGAGAGAATTGTTGTTTGTAATTAAGCACAAAGCTACACAATGGGCTATCTGTGCTCTTCCCACCACGGGTAGAACTATAGAGGACTTTACTGCCATTGTTCAACGTATCGTGGGTTCATTAATGCTTCCATTGCCTCCTCTCCCTGTCCCTACATCGCCATTTTTTAACCCAACAACAAGACGACGATTATAATAGACTCTTTCCACTTCCCAGGTTTTTACTAGGTTCCTCTTTACCTGTGGAGGACAATGTTCCTCCTCCAAATATTTTTGTGGTATTGATTTATGAGATTTGTACTTTACTTTTTCTTTCACCAATATCTTTTGATTCTTCCTGTTCTTTACTACATGCCTCTCATGCTGAGCAATATTTGGTTTTTCTTCCTTCTCCAGACATACATGTCCACGCTGACTGTTTCTGAATCATCTTCATTCACATTCTCACATGTCTCATTTTCCTCGACTCCAAGATTCCTTTGCTACAGCTCATGGCAATTCCTCTATTTTGTTCTTGGGTCTCCAATCCCTGGTGTCCATTTAATCCACTTGGATAGCAACTCCCCTGTCTCTGATAACTCTCTCTCTCTAGTACTCACCTTTCCCATCTTTCTTTAAATCCTCTATGAAGCTTTACACTGTGATCCTCATAATTTTTCTGGGAATCTGCAGTCAGTACTTTTCAATACGTTGTCCATGTTTTCATCTGCTTTTTCTCTGCATACTTCGTTCCACTTTTATTGGGACTTCTCTTTGCTGTTTGTCTTCTAAATTCTTACTTCCTTGATCTCCATCTGACTCCTTTTCTTAGCCCTGATGTATTCAGTGGCGTTCCTAACACCTTGACGACTCGGACTGAGGCTGCTCGACACCAGTCCTCCCTTTCTTCTTTGTTTCTTATCCCTCTTAATGTCGTGAATCCACGCCCGTTCCTAGATCTCGTGAACCCTCCGCCTATCTCTCTCTTTTTACTGTTTCCCATCCCTATACTTCTTCTTGACATCCCACTCTTTTCGAGTTGATTGCCATACATCCTATCAGTGACTATCTCCCTTTGTTTCCTTAGACTATTGATGACCAATGTTGATGATCTCAGACACCTTTCTACACATCATGATTGCCCTGTTCTCCCATTTTTTCATTTGTTTTGTTCACCAAGATCAGGTGTATCAAGTTTTGAGATCCCCCTTCAGCATTGCTTTGGCTCCTTATGTCTTCAACTGAGTAATTGAACTTCATTTCCATTATTACATGAACAAATGAAACGTCCTTGTCTTTTCTTGGAAGGTCTCTTTCTCGACTATGTCACTTCTCCTCCAAGAAGCTGCTCATCCGAGTTGGCTCGTTAAACCTTTTAAGTCACTCCATACTTCAATCTAATACTTGGTTTACCTTGGTGTCTTATGCCTTTTCTCATTCGTCTGTGAGCATCTAGTTACCTTGACCCTTGTCTGTCCTATCCTAATTTCTGGGAATCTTGTATCTCTCATACATCTTCTCCCTTTAGGCTTAGCTGACATGAAGCTTTTTAAATGAACTTTGAGTAACAAACGGAATATATCCCGTGATTTTCTGCTCCGTCTTGTGATGCTACTGTCTATTCTTCTCGAGGATCTGTCTTGGTGGTTGGATTGTGTCAATACTATGGTAGGAAGTACACTGCCTCCTGAACATCTGGATTTTCATCTCTTCACAGACAAATCTCTTACAGGCTGAGACACGTCTCTGGACGACTGCACAGCCTCAGTGTTTTGGTCTCATGTGGAGTGTACTTTCCACATCAATGTTCTGGAATTATTAGCTGCCTATTGCCTATTTCTTACCTTGACTTGTGGATAACTTGGTCATGATCCATCCTGACAATTTTATGGTCATTTTCCATATTAATCATTAGGCTGTGACTTACTCCAGGGACCTTTGCTTCTGCACATTAGACTTCTGTTTGAAGTTTTGTATGCAAGATCTTTCCAAGATAATTGCTTGACTTAAATATAAAAACATCTTTAATGCCACCTTTAACAGTAGTGGGTTCGAGCCAAAGCAGATATCCCACTGTGACTTTGCTCTATAAAACACACTTTATCCTAGTGGCTTCCATGTTACCCTAAATCTGTTTACTCTGAGTTCAGAGTCATAAGTCATCAAGCGGTTAAATAAAGAGATCCACACACAAATATAACTTACTAAACCTCACTCCTTTCAAGGGTAAGATTTAATAATGCTCTTGTGTTTTATAAATGAAAAATAATGGGATAATTTCAACAGTATTGGCGATAATAGAAGTTTTTTAGGCCTATGTTATAGTTAACAACCAGCTCTATACTTTACATCTGGCTGTATATGAACAAACCTATTCCATATAACTTCGAGCTGCTCTTTCTCATTATATTCTGATGTTTATGTTTTGGAATATATTTACAATACCTAGGACTTAAAACATAATAAAATAGGAAAAGGTTGCGTATGTAGATGAGGGTAAAGATGTAGGTCTAATGTATCTAGATTTCTAGAAATCATTTAACAAGATGCCACATAAAAGGCTTGTAATAAATTTTTCTTTATAGGTGTGGAAGATAAGTTAGCTTATTGGATAGAAGAGTGGCTGGATAAAAAAAAGCAGAGGGTTCTGATATAAATGTAGTTCAATCATACTGGATTAATGTCACAAGTGTGGTACCTCCAAGCTCAGTCTTAGGATCTTTGCTCTTTTTAGTTTACATCAAAGACATAGATAAAGGAAGGGTCAATAAATTACTTAAATGTTGTGATGATATTAAGATATTTGGTTTTGTTAGCTGTGAAGAGGATGGGGCTGTTTTACAAAAAGATATAAAACATTTAGTGAATTGGGTGTATAAATGGCAGATGGATTTTAATTATAATAAATGCAAGATAATGCATGTGGGTTATCGTAATTTGAATTATAAGTATAATTTGGATGGAAATAACCTTAACAGTGTATTAACCTTAATACTGTCAAATGCCTTTTGAAAATCTACATCTACATAAGCAGTAACCTTTTCAAACAATGTCAAAATATTTGTAAGACAAGTTTTTTTTTCTTTTAGTAAAACCATGTTAACTATCCAACAAAATTCTAAACTTTGTTAAATGACTTTGCAAAGTATATTTTATCAGACTTTCCAAAACTTTTTCCACATCTGATGTAAGACTCACAGGCTTATAATTATTGGGTGAAAATAATTTATATTAATATAGTGTAACATATAATTACTGACTTCAATGCTCTGTTATCATAATGATTCCATAAAATTAAGTTAAAGTTACAACAATTTTCTAATAATCTAACATAACAAAGTGATTTTAAGGAATATAGATGGGTATTTAAGCACCTTCATCGTACCTTGTCAAAAGCCACGTGCTGGTTTGTTTACTCGTCAAAATAAACGTAGTCAACATAGCCGCCGAACCTTGTAGCTGTGTATTAGTCTCCGTGGGTTCGTGTGTGTCTTGTGTGTTTTATAGCAAAGCCACATCTTCTTATCTGCTGTATTCACCGAGGGGAATCGAATTCCTGATTTTAGCGTAATAAAATCCGTAGACTTACTACTGTTCTAGTACTACTGTTACTAATGTTCGGGAAACTAGTGTGTTCGAGCACACTTTATTGACGAAAAAGGTATAGTCTAACTCTCCAATTAGTGAATTGTTTTTATACCGTTTACAATAGGTGGGTTCGAAATAATGCATCATAATATGTCATTTTAATGTTTTGCCTATTACAACACTTAATGAAAAGATCAAATTTTATAAAATCGCTTATTTTCTATGTAAGTGCATAAAGAACCCCAGCAGTAATTAGTGAGAATAATTACAATATTGACAGTAATTTTTGTTTATTTTTTAGAATAATTACAATATTGACAGCAATTTTTGTTTATTTTTACAATAATTACAATATTGACAGCAATAGTTGTTTATTTTTAGAATAACTACAATACTGACAGCAATTTTTGTTTATTTTTAGAATAATTACTATATTGACAGCAATTTTTGTTTATTTTTTAGAATAATTAGAATATTGACAGCAATTTTTGTTTATTTTTTGAATAATTACAATATTGACAGCAATTTTTGTTTATTTTTAGAATAATTACAATAGTGACAGTAATCTTTGTTTATTTTTTAGAATAATTACAATATTGACAGCTAATTTTTGTTTATATTTTTTCTTTTGCCTAGCTCATATGCTATTAAGAACTTTGTAACCAACGAAGTCATAGACTCACAAGTAATTTGACCCATAAATAGTCTTAAAAAGTCGTTGAAATTCTGGGGTTAAAATAAACTCAAATGTATAAAGAAACTTGAAATAAATAAAAGGTTGTAAAATACACGTGTCGGCATAAGCAGCGCTTGAGTCTTTTGTTTCGGTAGGCTATTCTGTAACATATACTGTATAATATTTCTGAGTTGGTGAAAATGATGCTCTGTAAGGGAAATTTTATCTGGGAAGGCTGTTTGTTTGTCCATGACAGGTGTTGAGGGGTACCCCTTGGGCGGTCCCCGACTTGTATCTCTTGTATTTTACATGAGCTAAAAAAAGATCATAATTCTAGTGCAAACGATTTTATCGTTACCCCTTGAAGTTAGCTTTTCACTAACACACAATGTTCTTTTAAAAAACTAAAATACAGGGTGAAACAGGAATTACCAGCTAATATTAGATGAACATTAGATGACTGTAACATGTAGATACTCAAATTTTTATACACTATAGAATCGATGTCTTTAGGGAGCCAACCCCTATATTATGCATGAATTGAAGGGGTAAAAAAATCAATACACATAATATTAAATTTTATTACACACATTTGTAAAATAATTACTTTAAAAGACACGAAGGTTTATGCGATGTTTTAGACGTATATGTTTTATTTGAAAAGGTTGATTTTTACTGGTAAAATTTTATACACTTATTGGGGTTGTGTCTTCGTCTAGGCATATATATATGCCATTTGCTATGCATTATCTATAGGGAATTTAGTTACACAGAAACTATAAATGCTCACTATATTCTCAAACAAATCTTCATAACAATCTCTAGCTGCAGCTTAACGTTTTTACATCTCGAACTAATGCGATCAAATAGCCAATAGCTAGAGTAAATCATCATGAAATGTATCGGCTAACTACCAGCTATGTTTACTATAATTACAATGTATAAAGTTAGCTACCACATCTAGTAGTCCTTTGTCTATAGTTGAGCATAAAACCCAGCAAACAAGATAAATAAAAAATTGGGAATTTAAAAGCCTGCAAATGGGGATTGTAAAAAACAACAACAAGGCAACAAAGTTGGAGATACAGTAGACATTATTTACTCAAACTATAAATTTAAAAGCCTGCAAATGGGGATCGTAAAAAAAAACAAGGCAACAAAGTTGGAGATACAGTAGACATTATTTACTCAAACTATAAATCCCTATTTTGAATCTACCAAATGTAATTCTAGGTAACAGCATGTTTGTCCCTGAAGAAGAAAGGTCCACCTTTCGAAAGCGCTCGGGTTATAGGGTTTTTATTCATTTCTATCAAGACTTCTTGGACCTCCGTGTTTTTCTAACATCATGAACAGTATAATACCCGTTATTTATACACTATTTCTTCTTTTATTCTTGCCCCCCAGTGGCACAGCGGTATGTCTGCGGACTTACAACGCTAGAAACCGGGTTTCGATACCTGTGGTGGGCAGAGCACAGATAGCCCATTGTGTAGCTTTGTGCTTAACATCAAACAACAAATCTTAATTTTAGTATTTTAAATTTAAGTGATCACAATGGAGATCAACGAAGCTTTTTCGGCTAAGTTTGTTTGTGTTAGCACACAATTCACTCAGCTATTTATCCCAAATTTTCTATTTGTACCATAAACATACATATATGTCAGCGATACACGTTAGTTGATATTATAGATAATTTCCGGTTTTCTAGTTGTTTATTCTTCTTTCCTGCAAGTGTTGGTATGTTGGAGAAAATGGGTTAAAAGATATGGAGATTATATTCATTAAACACTATAGGGTAAAAACTAGTTGTCTACACGTGTAAAACCATGTCTGAAGTGGTATTAAAACTCGTTTATTGCATAATCAGTTGATTCGTTGCAAAAGCCAACTTGGTTTTCTTATTACATTCATAAGAAAATTTCAAAAGTTCGAATGGGACGATTGAAATTATCAAATAAAAAAGCAAACCACGATGGAAAGACAACTCATCCAAAGGTCCAATTTCAATAAGCAATCAAACTTTTCACACATAATATATTTATTGTAATCAACATTTTAGCTCGAATATATTATGGTAAGCTATTGAGGTCATGACGCGTTCATCGAACCCGTAGTCGGAATTTCGGATACGTGTTGAATCAATGAGTTATGGCTGTGTGATCGGTAACCAACAGGATCACAATGTATTGATTTAACACGTTGTAAAGTTCCAATACGAATTGGATCAATGAATCATGGCCCCGTATATCACCAGCCAAAAGTGCCACAACGTATTGACTCAATTCAACGCTTAGTCGAACTTCCACAACACGTCCAGTCAAAATGCTATGTCCCTGTTTGGTACCGATCTGCAGACCATAACACATTAATTCAACGCTTAGTCGAACTTCCACAACACGTCCAGTCAAAATGCTATGTCCCTGTTTGGTACCGATCTGCAGACCATAACACATTAATTCAACGCTTAGTCGAACTTCCACAACACGTCCAGTCAAAATGCTATGTCCCTGTTTGGTACCGATCTGCAGACCATAACACATTAATTCAACGCTTAGTCGAACTTCCACAACACGTCCAGTCAAAATGCTATGTCCCTGTTTGGTACCGATCTGCAGACCATAACACATTAATTCAATGCGTAGTCGAAATTTTGACTTGTGTCTTATGAATAAAAACTACGTTGTAATTGTTTTGGTTGTCTACGAGTTGGAATAACGCGTCATGACCTTGCAGATATTGCTAAATATCGGGTTTCAATACCCGTGGTGGGCACAGCACAGATAGCCCATTATGTAACTTTATGCTTAACAGCAAACAAATATATCTTGTGAGTGTTTAATACTAAATTATAAATATTCATTAGCACTAATTTAATTTGCAAGGAAGCGCGGAACACTGCTGGAAGTTTTTATGTATATGTATATATATATATATATCCCCCAAAATTGAAAATGGTTTGTTTGTTTATTTGTTGAATTTTGTGCGAAACTACTCGAGAGCTATCTGTGCTAGCCATCCCTAATTTAAAAGTGACAGACTAAAGGAAAGGTAGCTAATAAACTCCACCCATCGCCAAGTCTTTGGCCACTCTTTTACCAGTGAAAGTTAAGATTAACCGTGACATTATAACGCCCCCACGGTTGAAAGGGTAAACATGTTCGATGAAGGAACCCGAACCCTCGACCCATACAAAGTGATAATGGCAAATTATAAATAACAAAAAAGTAACTTACATTCTGTCTATAATTCCTTTTTCAATTCACGTAAAGTTATTTAGTGACATATGTATTTTCATCAGGCGTAGACCTATTAATAGACAACAAAACAAAAAGGAATAACGATATTGACCTCTTCTTTCAGATTTTGTGAGTTATCGAAATTACAAAAATAAAACTTGTTGACATAGCTTAATGGTGTCATTTCCTTTGCAAATATGAGGTCCCAGGTTTGAGATAGTATACTGCTGAGCATACTCTGCACTTTCATCTGTAAAGAACATTATAACTGTGACAATCAACCTCACTAATTGATAAAAAGTAGCCATGTAAGCACCAGGTCCTACTAATTGATTTCCTTCCCTAAATTAGGAATGACTATGTGCTTGAGTTTTCTGTCTTTGTTCTCTCTATTTATCCTATGTGTCATATTTAGTGGCCTTCAGGTTGAAAATACTGAATACCAAAATTGTCACTGTTTTTAGCTTAATGACCACCATATTGAATTTTCTAACCTTCACCAGTCAACTTGTTTCTGCCAAAATGCATAAGAATAGAGCCCAATAACATATACAGTAGATATTCTGGTTATGTTTTGTAATAAAAATTACTCCAAAAAATTTAATAATTTGTAAAAACTGAAGAAAACTTCAAGATCATCAACTTACTATATCGTATAAGTTAAGGTAAATGATTAAGCTCAAGTATCTATCTTTATTTGGTGCGGCAATTGTGGATTAATAATTAAGTGTATGATGCATTTCAGCACGCCTACTCATACCCAGAGTACTATGTAGTGTGTTGAAAGCAATGGAAGACTGTTTATTGGGCATGATAATATAAACTTTTGGTCCTTCCACTACAAATACAAATTAAACACTCCTTGGTTCATGTGAAATGAAAAACGTGTTGTGAAACGAAATCATATGTCTGGCATTAATTTCACCATTCAGGACTATAAATAATAACAGTTTTAGACTGTAGGACAATTAACAACTACTATGCAAAGGGATCTTTGTGCTATTGAATGTTTTGAGTGAGTTGAAGCCCATAAACTGCTGATTAAAGTTATGAATGCAATGAGTCAGCTCTCATAGTATCTTAAGTGCCAATGCCTCCCTTGAACAAGAAACTACTGAGGGAATATGCTGGCCAGTATTTTATTCGGAACCTTAACTCCATAGAACACACATGGGACAAATTTGAGACATTTTTCAAATCTACTTCATGCACCAGATAGAGCTTTGGTAAGGTAGTGAGAAAACGTGGCTTTAAATTCTTCGTACAGATTTTAAACAAAATATGATGTAATGTCGTATAGTTGTCTGGGGCGCTCTGTATAGACTTACTTGGTGTTGAGATGAGCATAAACATTTCGAAGACTAACTTTATATTTATATCCGTGAGCTCTGGTGTTGCCTTAGCATTACAAAACTAGGACAAATGACATATCAGAGAACAACTGTGGAGTACTTCCTTGTATTCTTATGTCACCTTAAAGAAAATAATAAGTTTCATTTTCGTTAATGGTTTACAGTAAATGTTATAGCCACTTGTAAAACATATACTGATAATTTGTTGATTATAATTTAACCTTGCTCAGCTTATACATCAATATATATATTTTCTGCCTGACCAATTACTAAATATATTTATCCTTTTTCATATCACAGTTTTTACTGATACTAAAATTTGAATTAGTTCAAAATATAGCAATTATTTTTGTATTTGCACATCTCCTATGAACCAATTTATATATACATTTATCTAACTTGTTACTTTCCGATGGCTCTCATTGGCTGCTGGAGTATAGAAAGATTTTTTATAAAATGTCAGTAGAGAACGAAGAAAATTCTGATTTACCACCCAGATTCAAACGAAACATTAATAGTTCTGTATTATAGAATCCAATGCTGCATGCGTCACAGACTATATTATAAGCAACACTTATATGTAATAAAACCACTAATTCATACCAGCTCGTACTAGTTTCTGTGCCACCCCTTGAAATGGGCTTTCCCTTTCCCACTGGGGTCAGCGACAGGGTCAAATTGATATAAATTCGATGACGAGGAACCCACTTTGAGACTAATAATGGATGGAGACGGCTTGAATGGGTAATGAAGAAAAACTTTAATATAACAGCAAATGTACAACGTTTCGACAAGGTTTTGTCATCATCAGATACAAGTAATTTACACTGACATGGATATATATATATATACAGTATTGAACAAAGAAGTCACATGACCGGAACTGTTGTGAAACTTAGTAGAGGTATCTAGGCACCCCAGGGTGTTGTAAGTTGTTTTGTGGTTGATGGCAAAGTTGAGGCCTTTGTTTAAAAGTTGAAGTTCTGATATAAGTTTCTAGACCTTGACCAGAGGCTTAGTGGGGTGAGAATGCGTGGGCACGGCTAGAACGCCACTATTTCGAACGTGATCAATCTTAAACGGTTATGCAGTAGATTTTGCTCATTGTGCAGAAATCACAAGATTCCCCGAACGTCTAATTAAAATGTGCAGAACGAGTGCAGTTGTGTTTTAACACTGATGGAAGACGGTATGGGCTTAAATAATTTGTGAAATTATATCGTGAACGTAAAAAATGAGTGAAAAAACGTATACACATATTCCTGTAATCATTTTTCACTAAAAACAAACAAACATATACGTTCTGAGCTCTTTAACTTAGAAATCAATGATCCAGATGAATCCAGGCTTTGGAGAAAATGAAATCCAGTCCCTTTGCAAACGTAACTGTCGGCGACATATTCTGCCAGATTCGAATCCTTTAATCGTGTGTTCAAAAATCATCTCATATAGTTCTTCCGAATGCGAACGAGGCTTTAGCACCACGAACCTTATAATTACGAATACGAGATCTAGGCTGTTAATCAACCATGTGCCAAATCTCATGTTCATTCAACTTCACGGCTCTCTGATTATAAACTGGAAACCAGAGGACTATGTACACAAATGGTTTAGGTGTCATTGTTCAACGGATACACGAAAAACAGTCCAAGGAATTCACCATGGACCTGTTTGGAGGTTTCTTTAAAAAAAACAAAAAACATCCAGTACTTCAAGTTGTGAGAAAATTAAATTTCTTATTATAAAATTTTAAAATGTCGATTTCAATTACTGATACTATTTTTGTATTTCTGAAATATTTAGTTTTTATGTACGGGCAACGTAATAAATACTACTACTAACACTTTCAAAATGCGTCTGGCACTTTTTTTAGCACTACACCACTGACGTTGACACATGCAAACTTTACCTAAGTTAAAGTATTAGTACATGCTGTTAACAAGAATGCCGGATTACATGGAAATATTCTGCCATGGAGTGGTGGGTAAGGCACTCGACTCGCAATCTGTAGATTGCAGGTTCGAATCCTGTCACCGAAAATACTTGCCCTTTCAGTTAAGAGAGCGTTATAATGAGATGGTCAATTCCATCATTCGTTGGTCAAAGAGAAGCCCAAAATTGGTGGGTGGTGTTGACTAGTTGCCTTCCTTATTGTTTATTATTTCAAGATAATGTTTGTGCGAAATGGAAAAAACAAATAAACAATACTTCTTACAGAACTGTATGGAAATTGGAAAACTCTACTTGAATATATCTGACTACAGACATATGGCAAACTAGTTACGGAAAGTTTGTTTGTAGTTAAGCACAAAGCTGCACAATGGGTTTCTGGCGTTGTAAGTTCGCAGACATACCGCTGTGCCACTGGGGGACGTTACGGAATGAAGAAAGTCATGACTGTTTGAATCATTTCACATTAACGTGGTATCGTATGGTCTGAGAACACCATCATATGAAATGATATTCATATTGTGATTTTAAACGCCATTTTTGTTATTGTTTTTTTACTACTAAGGGGTGTTGCGAAATAAATCATACCCCCCCCCCCCGATGTAATGACGAACTTGGTAGGACCGCGAATATCATCACTCGTCTTGGGTGTTTGATTCTTCGAATTTCATTTCTTTTGCGAAAATCATGGTGCTCACTAGAACTCAGGTTCGTGTCGCATGGCTCAGTTTCGGGATGGCTCAGAAACTAGTCGCAGACGTGCTCCGAGAATTCAAGTCGGAGCTTTCGTTCAACAATGCACAGAAGAAATGTTGGAAACTTTGCCTGAAAGCAAGAGACACAAACGTGAAACCTTGATTCGTGTTCTCACTGAAGTGCTCACAGAGACAGCCAACAAAAAAAAAAAAAAGAACGATGTTTGTTGTCATT
>NW_013667846.1:177563-182849 GCF_000517525.1 Limulus polyphemus | reverse complement strand
AAAAAAAAAAAAAAAAAAAAAAAAAAAAAGACATGTTTGTTGCATTGCTGAAAGCTTTTGCAAATCGATTAAAACTCGTGCGTGAGAACAATGGTGGCCCAATCAAGGGATATTGATACTTGGAATTACTTTTCTAATTGAATTAAAATCTTATTTTACTTTGTTATGCTGTCGAGGAAAAAAAAAAGTGTGATTTATTTTGCAACACCCCTCGGAGCCTCCCAGTAGCTCATCGACAGATCTGACGCTACATTTCGAGTTTCAATATTCGTGGTTGATAGATCACAAATAGCTCATCATATAGCTTTGCACTCAACAACAATCAAAACAAATCATTTACTGCTAGAAATGTATGTCATAAGCTATTTTTTTATTTTTCCACATTTCAGAACTTTAAATTTTGTTTACAGTTAGATCCAGTTATTTTATTTTATAGTTTTTATGATGAATTTTCTATTTTTATTTACCAAAGTAACACATTCTAAGTATATTACCTTATACTTTTTAATTTTAATACACAGTTTACAAAACGTTAACCTTTACCGAACCTTCCTTTCGCTCTTTTCGGTACAATGATGCTGACGATTTGTCCCATATCACTAATATAAAAATATGAAAATGCAACTAATTTAAACTACTGGCCACTTATGATCAAAGTTTGAAGTATATATTTTATTTAATTACATTTTATTCTGATACTTAAGTAATTCAATTTACATCGGAAAAACACTTATATACATATATATATAGTTTTTTTTTTCTTGCCGCATAAGTGCATTTACTGTCATCTATCAAAGTTTTTGAACATTCTCGGCGCGATTTTAACGTCAGATTCAGGGCCTAAGTTTAAATTTTGGTTTATTCGAGTTGCTTGAATTATCTTTTAATTTCGGTTTCAGTGTAAGATGAAACATCCAGCATTTTGAATTACTAATTTTGTTTTTATTCGTACTGTATGTCTAATTCTAAATTATTGGGTGTAATTGTATTTATTTGTTATTACTATTAGTGTTAATATATCATTATATGATTAATTTAGCGATGTACGCTTCGTCCTCACCTGGTAACCATTGTCACTTTTGTATTCATTTTTAATTGTAATTCGTAGCAATAAAATTGTAACTATTAAGTGATTTAAAACACATAAATATAATAGTAACGGAACAATAGCGTAGCATTTTTAACAGTATTAATCATTGTTAATAACACCAATAACGGTAACAGAACAATAACTTGAAAGTTGAATAACTCAATAACTAACTGAATTAGTGAATAACGTGGCATCTTTAAAATTAAAGTTTAACAGTATTACTGTTAGTTTTCTATTATTATTAATATAACTTATAAGTTATGAGATTACAATTATGTACATTGTAAATTGTACTAATGAAGTAAAACTAATAGTAATACTAGACAATTAGTAGTAAGTAGAACTAGGTGTAGGGTTACTAACTTAATATATACTAATATTAGTAATGATGCTATTAAACTTAAAATATTATTATTAATACTAATAGTAATGTTAGGCTTAACTTAATAGTTAAACTATGCAGGAGATAAGGTTTCATAAACCATTAAGGATGGTTTTCTTCATCAATTTGTCACGGAACCTAGTGATACTATTACTATGAATAAATGCTGTTTTCTTTTTTTAAGATTTATTGTTTAATATGTGGAGACTGGAGGACATCTGGGTGTAGGTGATTATTGCTCAGTTAGGTTTGATGTTTTACAATTAAAGCATATGGAGTTATGGAATAATTAGATTTTTGTTAAAAATTACAAAAAAACAATTTTGAAGAAATGTGACAAGCATTGTGATTTAATATGTGTTGTGGAACTGGATTAAATAGTGATACTAATCTGATATGGAAAATTCTTAAAACAAAATTTTAAATATTGAAGATAGACGTGTTCCTTATAGAAGAAAAAGGGTGGTTGCTAGTAAAACGCCAAGGGATAAAATTAAAGTGTTAGAAACTTAAGAAGCATAATTTGACTTCTATGATGGGAGACTTGGAGGATTATAGAAGATCAAATAGAGTTGGTCAAACAGGACATTAGGCAGTCAAAACATTAAACCGAAAAAGGTTGGCTGAACATTTAAAATTAGCAGTAAGGAATTAAGGGTGAACAAAATGTTGGGATTGGAGTAGCACCTTTGGAAAGTTTATTTCTGATGAGTAAGAGATTGGTGTCTTACTAAATTATATCTTTTTTTGTTAACTTTTACCACAGAACATTTAAACGGTATTACACATCCTTAATATTTGTTTGAGGGAGACATATTTTATGAACAAGATGATCACCTTAATTCTGAACTTATTAAAAAGAAATTGGTAAGTTTAAAAAATAAAAATGATTCTAGTCCTAGACCAGATACTTTGTAAGGGTTTTGAAGAAAGTTATAGATTGAATGTGTAAGCCACTTACTACTTTTTTTGTTTGTAAATCCTTGAATATTGGGCTTGTACCAGATGATTTGAAGGTGTCTAATGTTGTTTGTCTTTCAAGGAAGGTTATAAAAATTTGACCAGTAAATATTAGTCTTACATCAGTGGTGGGAAAATTTTTTAAAATTGATAAATGATGCTTTGCAAAGTCATTTAACAAAGTTTAAAATTTTGTTGGATAGTCCACATGGTTTCAATAGAGAAAATATTGCCTTATTAATCTGACATTATTTGAAGAGGTTACTGCTAAATGTTGATGACTGTAGAAATGTGGATTTAGTATATCTGTATTTTCAGAAAGAATTTAACAAAGTTACACATTAAAGGCCTGTTAAAAAATGATTTCTATTAATATAGGGGAATAAATCGGATAGAAAAAGATTTCCTAACAAGGTGGTTGGTCTTTGGAATAGATGTTACGGAGACAGTAAATTTAAGGGAAATATTGATGAATATTTGAATGGTTAAGGCTGGCTTTGAATGCTTTGTATTTATTGTAAAGTTTAGTTTGTTGGATGGGATGACCTAGATGGACCAACAGGTCTCATTGTTCATAAGTTGTAGGTTTTGAATCTCAGAGTAGCTTTCAATCTTACAAAAAAAAACCGTCAAAATAATTCAACCTATCCTCATTTGGTAACTCTTCCAAACGTGAAAATAATTTCAAAGTCAATGATGAAAATCTAGCACAAGACCACAAGTATTTTAATTTAATCAATTTGTTTTCATAAGTAGTGTACATTATTATTAAGAAATATTAGATAATGATTTTTGTTTTTTTTACTTGCCAGTGCAAAGTTGACAATTTGTATTGGCCCTTTAGTTACAAGTCACAACTACATACATCTTATGGAAGTAAAGAACTAGGAAATGTTGATTGCACAAAGTCTCACAACTGAAAGTAATCAAGGTGAAGTTGAGAAATTATTTTCCAAAGTCTTGACAGTTACTATTAAGGAAGGAGGAGTCACACAAGGAAGGCAAGTTAAGAAACTTCATTTATTGATTTATTTTCATTACTGTGACAAAAAAAAGGTGTGTCTATTAGAAATTATAGGCCATCAGTTGGTCTCATGGCCAATTAAGGATATCTTGACCCTCAACTTTCTTCAGAATAAAGATAACTAATCACTGTATCCTGTCTTAATGAGTTAATCACCCAGATTTTCTTCAACTTCTGTATGGTTGGAACTTCTTCTCTAGATGGTAATTTGTTTGACAGTTATGCCACCCTTTTGGAGAAGTAAAACAGCTTCAACAGGATATATTTGACTTTTCCAAACCCTACTGCCCTTAGAATTCAACATGGGAAAATGTCATGCTTCATTTTAGGAAATTCTTGTAACAATTTTGGATATTCCAATCACATCATTCTTGATCCCTTCTTTTTTTTTTAAGAAAGTAAAAGTTAAGAGATATCAGCCTATTCTTATATGGTAACCTATCCATCCATGGACATCTGCAGAAATTTTTCCAGGGGGGTCAAAATCAAAAAATGATGGACCTGCTTCAAAATGTTGCTATTACAGACAAGAGAGTTGGCAAGCTCCCACGGTCATACTGCAGACATGCTGCTATATATATACTTCATGATAGTAAATACATGCTGTTCTTTAATGCTCTTAACTGTATAGAGTAATTTCACCTAATATAAAACAACTGCTTATACAAATACAGAAATTTGAGGTCACGTAAAGCACAATATTTCAATGGCATTTATTGTGTATGTATGTTAAGAACAATGAGACTGCATGAGTCTCTTTGATAACAGTCAGTAACTTACATTTAACACTTGGATGGCTGGATCTTTTTAGGTAGAAAGATAAACTAGTCTTGTTATGCCCTTCATCACGCATGATGAATTTAGTCTTAACTGCTAGTTACTTATAAAAATTAACTGCAGTTTTTAAACTCTGTCAGTGATTGACCAGCCTTCACTCCACTGGCAAAGTATTTCATAATTTTAAGATTATTGTCTCTGCATGTTCAATGTGATGTTATAGTTACCATTTAAATCTGTGTTCTTTCTAAACTTTAGGCTATATCAAAAATTTTTTTTATATCTAACGTTTTGTTTTGTAGTAATAATGTTGTATACTAATTAACTATTGGATGTTTTAAACTAATCATGGAGTTTGAAGTAATTCTGAAGCATCTGTAATTAATGATGTATTTTGGTAATACTATGTATCTAATGTTTATTATAAAACTTAGTTTATTCAGTGGTTGCATTAATGCAAAAATTTGCACACAAAAAAATCAGTTTATCAGGAAAAACTTGGTGCATTTACAGTATTTTGTAATGAGGGGTAGATTTAGTGAACTGAACAGTTTTTTATTGCCATGCTGATTCCTATGTAATGTTTTTAATTATATTACATATAAAATTTTTAAATATATATATATAATTATTTTACTCTCTTTCAGAAAGTCTAGGCTACTTATTTCTGTTGAAAGGTGCATTATTAGTAGTCCTCTTTCAAGAAAGGTTTGTGGATTGAAATTTCTAATTCATGTTTAACTGAGTTTTTTTTCTTCTGAAACTTCTAAAATACCTGGATATTAAGACTTATTATAACTTCTAATGAGTGTAATATTTAGGTGTTTCACAAAATGTCTGAAAAGTAGAAATATATTATCAAAACCCTATTTCATAAATATCTGAAATATTTTGTTTTTTCTTCTATACTTTTATATATACTGCAACAAGAAATTTATTATCAAATGCCTACCTCATAGCTGTTTTAGGTAATTGTTCTTTAGTCAAACATTTTTTAAAACACCTATATATATATATATATATATATATATATATATATATGCAGATTTTGTT
>NW_013667846.1:173174-176765 GCF_000517525.1 Limulus polyphemus | reverse complement strand
AACTTTTTTGCACATTCTGCTGGAATTATTTCAGGATTTCTTAATAATTATCACCATACCAATAGAAAGCCAAGGTTTTAATCTAATAAATGATGTATTATATTACCTTGTTTTCTGTATAGAGAACTGTCTATTTCACTTCCAGTTCAGTCTTTTTTTCCCATGGAAAACACGTTGACAAGCTTAGCTGAAATTTTAACAGCTCTTGTTGCATAGGTAGAAAGTCACAAAAATTGGGATAGTTTTGCATGTGATTATTCTATGTTTTTTGGTACATTATTTAATTAAATGAAAATTTATTCAGTGCAGTAGTACCATTAGTGTAAAAAATGTGGGGGTAAATTTCAATTGACAGCAAAAAACAAAAAAAAGACCTGGTAAATACTTCATTTTTTGTTTTTCTTGTGTATTTTTCATTTATTTATTATTATAAATGTAACTAAAATGAAAAAATTAGAAACTTTTTAAGTTAGATTAGGGAAAATAAATAATAATAATAAGTTTTTGCAAAGTATGCTTGTGAGCAACTCGTGCATTATGTAATTCAACAGAGTAACATGAGCTGCACATTTACCAAGTGATTTACAAATGTATGGTGGGAATATCAGTCACAGTTCAAAGGGTAATAAAACAGTAAAATTAAATTATAAATGGATATTTTCTGTTATGAGTTTAAAGCTATTTTGGATAAACATGTATTTTTATGTTACAATTTCAAGTCATTCTAGAAAGAAAAATGGTAATTTAGATATTTTAAAGTGTATTTTGAGGGTTACAAGGTCAGTCAAATAGACTAATCTTGTATAGGGTTAGGGTAGAGAAAGTAACAGTTAAAATTTAAAGCTTAACTGTAAACAAACATTTGAAACTTATTTAGGAGGTTTTAGAGATTATGCAAGGGAAATTTGAGATTTTTCAGATGAAGAAAAGTATTTTTAATCTTAGAATAAAATTCACTTTTTACTCAGGGAAGTCAACACTTTGACTCCATATATTTATGAAGCAATTTTTACTAAAAATACTTCATTAGAAATTATGATTTTTTTTGTGTACAAAAGATTCTTAATGATTACCAAGAGCTTGCAAAATTTTGTGAAGATACACAAAAAATATTAGAAGTTATAATATGGAAACTATAAAGGTCAATTTGGAGTCAAGAACTTGGTTGATTTGACCAAGTTCCTTGGCAAGAGAGTTAATAACTGTAAAATAAACTGAATCATAATAACAATCATCTTAAAATAGAGTTAATATAACTGAAATTTGAACTGAAAACTGATCATTTGAAAACTAATGTAACATCTCGAGTTTCCAAAAACAATCTCCCCAAGAAAAATCTGATTTTACAAGAAACATAACATAACATAGCTTAGTTTTTCAAAATCACATTTTATGAAATTAGATTGTCTCTCCACACCATTTAATAGGTATAAAGATAGCTTTACATTAAGCAGGTACAGTTCAGCATTATATAGTTATCCATGTGATGATCAAGACAACTGATTGGCATCTGCCACAGAAGTGAGGCTCCTAGGTCAAAGTTTAGCATGTTATCACAAACAAAATTTTTGACTCAACTAGAATAAAAATATTTAAACTTTTGTACCTCTTAAGTAAAATATGTAAAAGTGTTTGTGATATTTACATATTACACACCTTTTTTTTTCCCTGTAGTGCAAAATATCTTCATTATGTTTTAATTTTGTAATTTATTTTCAATAATTGTTATTACAAAGCATATTTTTCTCTTTCATTTCATGAGTTATAAACACGATTGGCTATTATTTATTTGATAATATTATAGAAATTGAAAGTTGTGATTGATAGAGCTGTACAGTGTGGTTTCTTGTTATTATTCAATTATACCTCAATTTTGTTTGATGTTGTTTTAAGTGCTGTTTTACTTAGTACGCAATTGTACATTTGTATACACTAAAACTGATATTGTTTATCTTCCTGATTTGTGTTGCATGATGTTGATTTTGACTTAGCTTATGGTTGCATACAAAAATGATACAACTCTATGACTTATAATTGATTTGCAAATCTTCATTCTGCTGTATTAATTTTATCACTATTTTTCCATTAGCCACAATGGCAAACAAAAAGCATTTTGCTTTCACCAGAACAAAAAATTTACAGCAAATGGTGAGTTTAATTAGAACCATGCTAAATGTAAGGTGATACAATAGCATTGTTTCATAAACAAATTGGTAAATAGTTGGATATTCAGAAAAAAAGTATCTCGGATTATGTTACACTTGAAAAAGAAGTCAATTTAAGATGTACTTCTGACAGAGTTAAGTTTTTATATCTAAATAATCCTATGGCTTTGTGGAGATATGTTCATTAAGATAATTATCAAATATAATTTTACTGTTGTGTAATTTACAATATGCTGTTGGGTCCCATTCAGCTTCTAGAAAAATCATGTGGTAAAATGATATAATACCTTAATTTTTGGTCAGTTATTTCATTGTCATTCTTGTAGTGTAAAACTTGATATTTATCAAAACTCACTTGGTCAACATATAGGTTTATGCATTTGTATCAGCTGGAATGTTACTTTTAAATCATAGCGTATAAAATTGTAGGATTAACAAAGTGTGTAGTGATAGTTATACTCATTGAAGTTAACATTACTATAACCCTTTTAATCATCCATCATGACTTCTTATTAAATGGTATATGTACATATATTGTTAAAAAAGATTTAATATTTGGCTACTTTAGGGATTTATTTAATAAAATGGCATTATGCCTCAGTTCAGCATATTAACCCTTGTTTTCTTATTTTGTCTATTCTTTTATGTCGGTAAGTGCATGAATAACTTATTTTCAACTGGCTGGATGAAAGTTGTATAAATTCATGATTAATCCTTTCCACATGGGTCAAAGGCCATGTCATTGCGTTTGTTGACTCGCATTACAAATTTTATTGAACTACTATTTCATGAATTTATGTCATTAAGTTTGGTATTAAACTGTAGATTATAATTCAAATTTTAGTATTATACCTTACTCAATTTCTTAATTTAGAAGTAAATTTTATAAAAACACAGTTAAACATCAATTTTTTGTGTGTTACGTGGTATGTTGAATGCAGCATTGGTTCAAATTAGATGTTTCTGATGTCAAAATACGAATTCTGTAGTTTTGTATGAATTAGGAACTCAAATTATCAATATTGACAAGCTAGAATATAAACTAAGAACCTCCTATCTTTTCTATTTGCTGAGATATTACTCATGTACTGAATGAAATGCAGTGGCCCTGCTCACCTCTTTCCTTTTTTGGAAACGGTCCCTTATATATACATAGTTTTATGTATATGACGTGAATAGCCAATCAAAAGCTCAGAATATCTTAGCCATTTTAAAGTTTTAGGATACCATCTCATTTATTCGAACCAAGATTTGAAGGAGGTATGTTGTGTCTTTAGTTTGCTCGAAATTTCATATTTTTTTAGACCAAAATACAGCTTAGTTACTAAGCATGATAAATTATAGTAGAATTCTGTGGTATTGATATAGTAATTTATGATTTTTTGGTTATTCAAATGTATATATGTAACCTAAAAAAATTTTTTTA
>NW_013667846.1:172346-173130 GCF_000517525.1 Limulus polyphemus | reverse complement strand
GTATTTTACAAATACTAGTCCACTAAAACACAACCAAAACAGGTGATTTTGTAGAGACTAAAGATCAGTTTTATATTATTGGATAAGGTAACATGAATGCATGTGCCCCGCATCATTGTAACTGCTATATTGTTAGCCAGGCACAGCTGAAAAGTCAATATAATAAAAGTAATATATATATATATATATGATGATATGAGACTTAAGCTATTTAGTCTAAACATTTATGTTTTCATGGTATAAGTTCTAGTCATTCAAGAATTAAAAAGGCATAATTTATATTTTTTCTTTCTTTTTTTTTTATGGTGGTTACAAGATCGGTTAAATCGATCAAACCCGTACAGATATTTGTTAGTGAAAATAACAGATGCAATATAAAGTTTTTTCTTAAAAAATGTTTGGTAAGTATCTGGACATTATAAAGATTTTGCATGTAAAATTTGAAAAGTTTCTGATGCACAAAAGTATTTTTAATTTTAACATGAAAATTACTTTGCATGTTGGGTAGGCAATATGCAAAGAAAAAAAAGGTAGGAGAAAAATATTGCTTTAGAAAAAATCTAAATCAAATATCTTATTTTTGAAAAACTACATACTTATAGGACCTTTCATCTCAAATTTTAAAGAATTTCATCCATTAGTTTCATTTTTGTAAAGAACTTTCACGAGAGTTGTATACCTTCTTACAATGTAAGTAGTTTGTAGTCAAAGTGTTAAGGAAAGGTTATCTTAGGACATGAAAAGTTGCTTACCTTATATATATATATATATATATATATATACT
>NW_013667846.1:165280-171346 GCF_000517525.1 Limulus polyphemus | reverse complement strand
CTTATATATATATATATATATATATATATCTAAAAACCAAAAACTGCAAAACACAAAATGTGAAACTGCAAATTTGCTTGTATCTCCCCCATGTACCTAATGAACCCCCATACCATATTTAGTGAAGATCCATGTACAAGGGACGAAGTAGTGGTAAAAAACACCCATAAAAACCACAAAATGCAAAACTGAAAATTTATATGTACCCATGCATGGACCTTATGAACCTCCATGCCAATTTTGGTGAAGATCCATCCACACCCTGCAAAGTAGTTACATGGCCATACAACAGACATTACTAGTATATTTATATAGATTATACATCTGTTTATTCATTGTACTTTCATATTATATTACTGATTTGCTGGTCAGTCTCCGTGGATTTTTTTTTCTTCTAAATATGTGTACTTTTAGATGCTTGGAAAGATAATCATTAATTTTTTCACTTTGTATAGGAACTAAGCATTCGCCTTACTGATGACTTTGATCCTTTTTTCTTATATGTGCTCACTTTAACTGAAGAAGATTTTCATAGGTAAGTTTCTCTGATTGGCCACATTTATTTCATAAATGTAGAAAACAATAGGAAGAGTTGAAATTCTTGACATCACATGTTTGTTTTTTAAGCAATGCTCAAAGCTATCTTCTAATAACTATAATTTATGTTTAAATGTAAATAAGTATAATTTTCTCATTTGTGAACTCTATAAATGCTATCAGTTTAGTGAAATCCAATTTTATTAGTTTTCAGGACCAGTATTTTGTTCCTTTTAGGTGTACAATATACTCTAAAAGAATATATGAGCTTTTAATTCTTGTGAAAAAGGAAGAACATAAATATTAAGATAAAAGTTAATAGAAAATGGTTTCATAGTCAGTTTTAAAAAATTATTTGAACAGTTTGCTAGCTAAAATTTTTGCTTGAGACTAAACTCACTCTTCAATGTTCAAACATTCCCACTATATTGTAAGAAACTCAAATATTGGCTGTTGAATAGTTCCTTCTTTTGACAGATGTATGGCTATAAATTTCAATTAAAATAGATTTATGTTAGTTTATAAAGTGGGTTACATTAGGAGTTTGTACTTCAACTATAAATAGTTCTGAATACCCATACATTGTTCTATAAACTGTCAACAACACAACTTGCTCATAAACTAATATTGATACAATTAACGTAATGAAAATGTTCTGCAAACTGAAAACGACACAACTTGCATGTCAAGTCAAGTTAAAAAAATTAATGACAAAATTTGTGTAAACTATCAAGGCCACAACTTGCACATGAAGTCATGTTAACACAAGTTAAAAAATTTATAAAAACATTTTCTGCAAACTATCAATGACAGCTTGCACATATAGTTACAGTGCCTTTCAGAAGTATTCATCCCCTACCAATAATGTCACGTTTTGATGAAATCCAAATAATGTAAACAATTTTTTTAATTAAGTTGTTTTTATTCAAAACTTTAATGATCAAACTTAACGCTGTTATTTCTGAAGGAGGTTGAATGCCATCAAAACCTGCAAAGAAGATATATAAATTGAAATTTGCTGATTGTGTAAGTATTTAGCCCCATAAGTCAGTACTTGGTGGAAGCATTTTTGGCAGCAATTACTGCTGTGAGTCTTTTTGGTTAGGTCTGTACCAGCTTTGCTCAATGGGATGGTGTAATGTTTGCCCATTTTTCTTGGCAAAATTGTACCAATTCTGACAATTTCGTGGGGGATCATTGATGGATTGCAATCTTCAAGTCTCACCATAAATTTTTTATTGGATTCAAGTCAGGACTTTGACTGGGCCACTCCAGGTACATTCACTTTCTTTGTTTGAAACCACTCCAATATGGCTTTGGCCTTGTGCTTTGGGTCACTGTCCTGCTGAAATGTTAATTTTCTACCCAGTTTTAGATTCTTGGCTGATTCCAACAGGTTTGTCTCTAGGATTTGCTTGTACTTTACACACCCATCTTCCCCTCAATCCTGACAAGCTTCCCAGTCCCTGCTGATCAGAGGCATCCCCATAACATGATGCTGCCACCATGCTTGACAGTTGGGATGGTGTTGACTGGATGATGTGCTGTTTTGACTAGCACCAGATGTAACGTTTTCAATTTAGACCAAAAGGCTCAATTTTGGTCTGACCACAGAACCTTTTGCCACATGTCTGCAGTATCACTTACATGTTTTGTTGTGAACTCCATACAAGATTTTAGATGATTTTTACTCAGTACTGTCTTCTTTCTTGCCACTCCCCTATACAGGCTAGCTTTGTGTAGGGACTGGGTTATTGTTGATGTATGAACACTGACTCCCGCCTCAGACATATGCTTACTAATTTAAAAGCTATAGGTATTCAAGCCCTTTGCTGAGGAAACCCTAAATCAGTTCAGGTGCAAAAGATTAGTTTCAAAGGTCACAAAATTAGTGTAATGGTCTGTGTCTGTATGTAATCAAAATGGTTTAACTTAGCTTCAGAGTAAATGCATCTGTTCAAGCCACAACTCACATAGTGATAAGACAAACCAACCATGAAGACCAAGGAGTTTTCCAAACAAGTCAGGAATAAAGTGGTAGAGAATCACAAATCAGGAGAAGGTTACAAGAAAATTTCAAAGTCGCTGATTATTCCTTTGAGTACGGTGAAGTCCATTAACTCTTTCAGCACGGACTTGGTTCCTGGGACCGACCTCGTAACCATTTTGTGCTTATAATAGTTCCATGTTGAGAATATTCTCATTTTCTTTGAAAATCGAACTTACTTACATAATATCAGCATTTTTTAGCTTGCTCAATTTGGAGTAGATTGTGTAGATTCTAAATATAAAGTCTCATTTGAAAGTTTCAAGATTGCAAGCTCAGATGGCAATAAAATGTGGAAACTTTGCAGGGGTGTGAATGTATTCTGTAAAGTATCAATGACACAACTTGAACGTGTAGTTACGTTGATGCATGTTTTAAAAAAATTGAAAACATTATCTGCAAACTATCAACAACACAATTATGTACATGTAGTTATGTTGATACAATTTAAAAAATTAAATGTAGAAGTTGCCTGTATCTTATTTTGCAAAATTAGGAGTCCACAAAAATGAAATACATGTCCTTGTTTTGTTTTTCCTTAATGTTGGTATATGGTGACATGGACAGATTAAGTTGAATTCCCTCTCTGAATAAGGTTTGTTATTTACAAAGATGACTATATTTTCACTTTTCAAACAAAATTTTTGATAACATTGAAATTAAAAAAAAAAAGAAGAACTGAACAAAGATATATAATACTAACAGTATATTAAGTTTATAGGTATAAACTAAACAAAATAAAAAGAGAGTTCATCTTTAATAACGTTTTTCATTCTCTAGCCTGAAGTCCCAACAAGGCCTGCTAGTTGATTTTGCAGCATTTCCTCAGAAACTTATTGATCTTTTGGAACTGTGTGAACAAGAGGAACATAAAGATCTCCCAAAGCTAGTACCATATTTGTTGTTTTAATTGTCTTTCATATCTTGCTGAACTAAAGAATTTAAAAGTATATCATAGTTACTTAGCAACTTAGTTACAGTTGGTCAGACAAGTTGTAGTAAAGAGTGATTAAGAACAACTTAATGTGATTGATCTTGGGCTTTGTTCAGCCTTTCCTGAACATAACTATAATTGTCTGACAGTATCCGTATAAATTTCATAGGGTTTCTCTGGAGTTTATTATTTATTTTTTGAAATATATTCACCTTCCAAGTGTTATTAAACTAATATATATATATATATATCTAGATTTGTAAAATCCTTAGGTACTGTCATGTAGATCTTACTGTACTTGAAACTAATCTCTTGTTTCTAGTATAATAGTTATGAGGTTTATGTTAAATCATTGGTTCACGAAGTAATTGGTGTGACTTGTGTAATGACTTAGGTTTCTCTAATATTTGACTTTAAAAAAAAAAGGTGAGTGTTGATTGTGATACATCTTAAATTTTTGCTGAATCTGTTTTTAACAAAGGTTTGGTGTTGGTTCAACCCTTTCACATCAATCTACTTACATTGTAAAAAGGTTATGTGACTCTCTCAAATTTCATTTCAGAAGTAAAACTAGTTGATAAAATTTTTTGAAACTTAAGAGGAACTTTCTTAAAGGCATGTCATTTCAAAAAAATAATATATTTAATTTTTACTTTTTCTACTATTTCTACAGAAAATTAGTTATTTATTGTAGTTGTTTGCCCTCGGATTCCAAGTAGTTTAAGTGCAAGGTGATTTTCATATTTAGTATAAAAATACTTTTTTTATCTTATAGTTTTCAAATTTCATTTGCATAACCTTAAGAACTTCCCAAGTGAATATCAAAAGATTTTTTAGGATAAATGCTTATATTTTCATTTTTTTTATCATCAATAACTGTAGCTATTATCATCAATGTACAGTGCAATAAAATGTTTAAAATTATGAAAGAGAAATATGTGCATACCTTTTACCTTTTCCTTGAATAATCTTAAAATATCTTCTTTTGATCAAATTTGTAATTTCATGTTTTTACCTTTTCACTTATTGTTTGTTTTTAATGTTTTATTTTCCTTTCTTATCCTTTATGGTTTATTACTTTTTCTCAAAACACGCCAACAAGTGCCCTCATGGTATATTACAGTATCTTTGGTAAAGGTATGCAAGCTTTTATCAAAATGTTTTTGCTCTTGCTTAATAGATTAATCCTATTGAAATGGGGTGAAGTTTGGGTTATATTAAAAAATGATTAAACATTTCAAATATCAATTTTAAAACAAAATTAAAATATAAAAGTAAAATCTAAATACAATTTAACTGGCTATCTTACTTATATGTATCTTGGTGAAAGACAACACAACATTAAGTGCTAGTAAGGAGGAAATTGGCAAATATCGCTTCAGCTGTTTGATACACTTTGTACTGGATATTGTGTGCCAGTTTTAAAATAATAATTGGGATATTGTAGTTGAAAATAAGCTCCTTCTATTGGTTATAAACATGTCAATCAAATAAGTACATTTTGCTTGAAATAAGATATCCAAATAATAAGGTGGGCATGGTTACTGTCAAGTGGTGAGCAAATTTATTCTTTTCTGATCTTCAGTTGAGCTGATGGAATTTTATCTAAGAATGCATACAAAGTACTGTACCAGTAGATTCAGTCCAGACAGACATGTATAGTGTACTTGAGCTGTCATTCAAGTACTTGAGACAAAATGTTAAGATCTGTGGTTGCTCGTGTATCATGTCACAACAAAACTGAAGTTTAAGTACTTTTATTTGAAGATTTCTTTTGAAATAAAAGAAATTAAGCATATGATATAGAACTCTGAATTATAACATAGATGGTAATGTCAGTTTAATGAGAATACATTGATAGTAAAGTTGTTTAATTAAATTTTAAATGTAACACAGTAAAACCTAATAACCTGTGCAGAAAGGAGTTTAAAGAGATAGGTCAAAGTGAAATGGTTAATTGTAAGATAATGCAAGGTAAAGTTGAGATTGATTCTATTTAAGAAAATCAATTATAGTGACTTCAACATGTTTTGTAGATTTTTCATGAATTCTAAATTTCAGAAATTTGTTGCTGTCTTAAAGTTCTTGCTACATGTAGGTCAAAGTGCACATCTTGTAACCTTTTAGAGTTACATTCAAAACTTAAACTACTTTATTATCATTGTATATGGATATACTTGATATCTAAACTTATCTACTATAACTTTATATGTAAAAAATTATATGCCAAAATTTTAATTAATGAAATCAATACCTCAAATACTTTTACAGAAACTGCTTTAAAGAAACATACTATTATTATTAATATAAAGAAAGCCATTAAAAAATGGAATATATACACAGACTGCTATAATTTACCATTTTTATATGCTATCCCTAATCTGCATAAAAATCCTGTAAAATTTAGATTTATTACCAATTCTTTAAATACTGTTACCAAATCCGTTTTCATTGTACTTAACAAAATTTTAGATATTTTGTTTAAAAATGTAAAAACAGTGTTATCAAAAAATTCAGAAATTTTTTTTTGAATTATAAAAAATAATAT
>NW_013667846.1:159073-164309 GCF_000517525.1 Limulus polyphemus | reverse complement strand
CTGTCGCCAGAGTATACCAATATATATATATATATATATATCTAAATTTTTTACTTTTAAGAGAAAATATTCAAATATATCCTCAATCTCCCCTTGTATGAGAATTGTGACATTTGTTCGCTACTTTTTTTCCTATCCTCTAAGTTTTTAAACATCCCTCTCTGATGTACTGAATTTGATGTAAGTTGCTCATAAGAGTATAGATATTATTAAGGCAAAGTTCACTTTTTTATAGCTTTCAAATTGTTTTGTTCACTGAGATATAAACTAGAAAGTCAGATCCATTTGCAATGCCCACTTGTCACATCTCTCTTTCACAAATTGCCAGTAATTCTCTCTGACATTTTCTATTGCACCATTTATAACCAAGAGAAAGACAAAGTTTTAATTTACCAAATGACTTATAATGCTACATTGTTTTCATCATAGAGTTTTAGCTATTTTATCTTCAGATTGAAAGCTTCTCTCATGAAATTCAGACCAAGTAGTTAAGAGAATTATTTTAAGATACTTATGCCGTAGTTAATAAGCCAAATAAATTATAATAGTTATAGGAAATTGTTTGTTTGTGCATGTTATTCCATGTTCTTATGTGCATTCTTTAAATAAATGAAAATTATTTAATATATAATAGTACTGTCATTACAAGAAAGTAGGCTTAAATTTCGTTAGCAACTGACAGCAAAAAATAACATTAAATATAAGTACTACATTTCTTGTTTTTTGTGTATATTTTTAATCATTGGTTATAAATGTAAAAATTAAAAACTTATTAGGTAAGATAGTGAACAATAGTAATAATAAAAGTTCTCCATGAGGTATGCTTTTGAGTAGCTTGTGCATTATGTCATTCAATACACTAACTTCAGCTGTGTGTTTTCTGAGTGATTTACAGCTTGTATTGCAGGATCATTAGCTAGACATGGTTCAAAGTGCAATAAAACAATAAAATTAAATACAAACAAATGCAAACTGTTACAAGACTTAAGCTGTTTAGAATAAACAACTGTAGTTTTCTGTTGCAATCTGCAGTCAGATAAAAAAAGAGTAATTTAGAGTTATTTCTTTGTTTTTCTAGTGGTTACAATGTTGGCCAAATCAACACAATCCATATGGAGTTAGGGTAGAGAAAATAACATAAAACATAAAATATTACTGTAAAAAACGTTTGATATTAAAATGTAGAAAGTTTTAGTGGTCATAAAATGAAATTTGAAAACTTTAATATCAATAAAATTATGTTTCATTTTAACATGAAAATCACCTTGCATTTGGAACAGTCAACACTGACTCCATATATATTCATGGACAAATCTTTTAGTAAAAATACTTGATTAAAAATTGATTTTATGAATACTAAAAATTTGTAATGTTTACTAAAAGCTTTCCAAATATTTTAAAGATACACATATATTAAAAGTTATAATATGGATACTCATGATTAATTGGTGGTTACAAGGTCAATCAAAAGGACCAAGCTTGAATGTATGAAAAGAGTTAATTACATTATATTTCCAAATTTTTGTCGAGTCTTTCATATTGACTTTAAAAACAAATATATATTTAAGATGATAAATGTAAGATTCTTGTTAAATCTGATCTCTGCAAGAGCTCATATTGAACTTAACTATTGTATGTTGCAGGTTACTATTGAATTATCTTTGTGGAATAATTGTTAATTTAAACATGATGAATGTTTTTCTGTTACATTTATCTTCAAGAAAGAACTGAAGCGTGGCAGAAATGTTTTGTTATTGATTTTTGTCAAGTTTGTTCTTTAGAATGTATTTGTATTAATGTAATTATAATTACTTGAGAGTTTTGTTGAAATATAATTTAGGTTCCTATTAAATCTGTCTGCAAAAAATAAGGCAGTGTGGAAATTAAACATAATATCATTAAGGTTTCTTTCTCCCATTCTCAATCTTTAGGATGAAACTCCTGTTATATTAGAAATGTTAGGTGTTAAGTTTCTGTTAAATCTGATTTCAAGGAAGAAATATTGTCCTATAGTGATTTATTGGACAATTCTCTTGATTGAACCTTTGGGAAAACAAATCATTGTTCATTCAAACATGATATACATATACATTAGTCTTAAAAGATAAAATAGTACACTGGTCATTGTCTATTGCATATTTGTATTTAATTGGTCCTAATTCCTTGAGAACAGAACTCAAAAAAGATCAAATGTAAGTCAGCATTAGTTTTTCTCTGAAGACAGATTCAATGTTAATAGTTGTCATGTTTGTTATCAATAGAACTCTTCTTTCAAGGCTAAAACATGGCAGTTAATGTAATATATTACTTAAAAATCAGGATTATATTTTCACTTAAGACCTACATTCATCAGGGAATTTGTTTTAGAGTTAAATATAGTTTTATTTTTACTTCAATTCATAAAAAGAATTAGTGTTCATTTAACATTTGTATTGCAGGTTTCTTTTAAGTCTTAATCTTCAAGGAAGGACCGGTGTTGACCATGCTAATCTTGATATAATTGAAACTAATCCTTTCAAACACCTGACCCACCTGAACTTAAAACTTGCTCCAGCATCAGATGTGTTTGTTAAAAAGCACATGGTCAGCTGCCTTAAGAATCTAAAGGTGAGTTAGAGAGTTGTACATTAGTCTTCTATGTGACAACCTGTATATTATCAAAAGTTTTGTTGTTACTGAAAGCATAATTTAATTTTAATGTTTTGAAATCTAAATGCATATAAAGAAACAATTAATATTTTTCATAGTATGTGAGGAGCTGAAATTGAACATTCAGCTTTAACCTACACTGATGTTGTCTGTGAAAATGTTGCACTTCAACTACCATCTTCTTTGCTCTCATTACCTAACACTTAAACAGTGTCTTGTAGTTTTTCTTCGTACTGCCTCAGCCCAAATTTTGGTAAAATTTGCAATAAATGCATGACTTTTTGAGTCCATCTGGATGACTTCAGACCTTTTCACATTGGAATTACTATAGCAAGGCTTAGAGCCACATTGCCACTAAGTAACTTTTAAAAAAATTGTTCTGGAGAGTTGCTACAATGCCATGAATTCTCAAGTGTTGGTGAATACTACCTTATCAGCACCTTCTGCATATTGAGGTTACAGTATTGGATCTTTTGGACTTGAGAGCTAATTCTCATCTTTTTGTTGTCCTCAGTAAGACCAGGGACTGGTGTCTCTTTACAAACCTTTCCTCCCAACCATTATCATGAAGAGTTTTCTTCCCAGTACTGGTTCTGTTCCCCTGGACTATGAATGACCAAGGCCTATGTCTTGGACATCTTTCTACTTACTTCAATTGCCCCATCCTCTAATCATTTCTTTAGTTTTGTTCAATGGGATCAGGTGTACCAGTTTCAAGCTCTCCCCTTTGGCATTGTTTTGGCTTATGTTTTTTACAGAGTCATGAAAGCATTTGCTTGTCATGTTTACAGTCTTTCTATCCATTTTCATTATTAAATAGACAGTTGTCTCCTCATTGCATCTTCTTTAGAGGCTTCCTTCTTGGCCATGTTACTTCTTCTCTAAGAAGTGGCACATCTGGGTTGGCTGGTCATGTTTTCCAAGTTGTTTCTGACTCCAACTCAACTATGTTGTCCACCATGGAGTCTTTTTTAGTCCTATAGCTTCCGTGCTATTTTTAAATTCCCTTCTGCATGTGTACTGCATTACATTCAAAATTTAATTAAACCAATCACTATAATGCACCAATGGTTAATTTGAAATTGGCCTGCAGTTTTTGGATTGAAGTAGATGTAACTGCCTTTAGTATTGTTGTCTGCTTGATTGACTATAGCACTTATGGTAGCTTCTTACCTAAATGTGGTATAGTTAGAGAGACAGTCAAATTGCATTTAGATCTTACTTTTATATTGTAGTTTTAAAAATCATATTTGAAAGGTTTAATGATTTTTATAAGTTTAACTTGTTACCTGGATTGTAAAAGTGTATAAACAAGATGGTGTCATTCACGTGTACAAAGCATTAGTGAAACAAGTCTCTGTGTGGGAGTTGCCATTAAATTATGATAAATCCCCACCAGTTGACATATCGGCATATATAATAAAAGATTAAAAATTGGAAAGGAAAATTGAAAATAAACTAAGTATAAAGATAAAGACATGAATTTATGTACATTAAAAAAACAAGTTTCAAAAGACTTCTACAAAGAGCTAAAAGGTATGTACTTTTTTCCATATCTTAATTTTAAATATTTCATTGCACTTTATGTTGATGATAATAGGTAGAGTTAGTGATATAGTAGAGAAAATGGAAAATAAAATATAAACATTTACCTTAAAATAACTTCATATTCATTTAGGAGGTTCTAGAGATATGCAAAGTAAACTGTAAGATAATAAATAGTATTTTTATACTTCATATAAAAATCAACTTGCAGGAGAACTATTCAGAGTCCGAAAGCAAATATGTACATTAAATAACGAATTTTTTTATCAGAAATAGTAGTAAAAATAGATATTAAATATTTTATTTTTCTGAAACTACATACTTTTAGAAACGTTCTTGTCAAATTTTAAACATTTTCATTCACTAGTTTTATTTTTGGGATGAAATATGGGACGTTACCTTCTAAAAAATTAGAAGCTGACAACCAAAAGGTTAATTCTTGACTCACTTGTGCTTAGCCTTCCACATTCATCTTTGGGACAAGGAGTATCTAGTTACCTCAACTCTTTTCTATCCAATACATCCTGCATGAAAGATTTTATCTCTATTGGGACTTTATAAGCTGGGCTCACATGGGGATTTTTCAATGAACTATGAGTGACCACTGGAAAATCTCTTGCAATCCTCTGTCCTCTCTTGTGAAGCTACCATCTTCTCTTCTTGGGGATCTGTTTTGGTGGCTGAATTGTGCCAATACTGCAATCACCATCCCACTGGTGCCCCCACATGGATTTCTGTTCCTTCACTGATGTATCTTACAGGTTAAGGTGTGTCTCTGGATGAATTCATGGCCCCGGGGTTTTGGTCTCCTGTAAAGCGTACCTTCGTCAACTACATTCTGGAACTCATGGCCGTCTATCAAGTGTGTTCCTATTTCATACCTCTTCTTGTGGATCACTTGGTTATGATCCACTCTCACAATTCTACAGTCATTTCCCATATCAGTCATCAGGATGAGGCTTGCTCCAGGGACTATTGCTTCTGCGAGTTTACTTTCTGTTTTGGGCCCTATCACATTGGGTTTGTGTGACAGTCTGCCCTG
>NW_013667846.1:151134-158073 GCF_000517525.1 Limulus polyphemus | reverse complement strand
TAAGTAATGCTACTTATGGAACATACAACATTAAATAGCCCATCATTTGTAATCTTGTTTTATGGTTATTATTACATAATTGTGTTCCTTTAACTGGTACATAATTAAGCAGATTTAATAATTTCACACACATGCCCCTAATTAACGACCCCTCTATTATATCTCAATTTTGCACACCTGTTTTTCTATGCAGGCACTTTCTGTGTGGATCTTGCCCTTACTGGCCCCTTCACCTTGTCAGTGTGTGATTCTAGCTAAAGTGTGAGAGGAGTTAAGTGTGTTTTAGATACTTACATTTTCTTACACCAAAAATGTATTTTTGATAATACTTGCCTCCTCTCACACTATCCCACCCTTCATCCTCACAATAGCTGGTGTTCAGGTCTAGTAGTCTTGCCAGTCTCAAAAACGTGGCTAAGAAATGATAATGGAGAGCTTATATATGGATCGGGTATAGAGGATGCATTGATGTAGGTGGAGAGAGTCATAAAATTAAAATTGCTAGGGGCAATATGGTGGGGTATAAAGATTGGAGCAAGCGATGTATAATTTATACCTATGCTTAGATGGTAAATATTATCTGAAATACATTTTCGATGTAGAAAAAAGTAAACTTTCCAAACTGTATTGTAAAGTGATATAGATAAAGATTTGGAAGTAGTGAATATATTAATTATAAAGTAATAACAATTCATTAACTGTTGAGGAGTAGACTTGCATAAATGTAAATGACAATCCATAAAGATATAAAATAAAGAAAAGAGTGAAAATAGACACAGAAATACCAGTTTAGCGAATACGTGTAAAACACAGAAATGTATAACCCACAAGAAATTAGGAAATTACAGTTTCTTTGTCTCGGAAAGCAAAAGATATGGAAAGAAGGAAATGAAGGTTACAGAAAGACAAAGTGATCATTGATACTGTTAAGGTTGATTGTTCAAAGCATAAAAATTATGTTACTTCATACCAAAAAAAAAAAAATTGGTGCAAGCATTTAGCACTGTTCAAAGAATTAAAATAATATATTTTTTCTACTGGAGGCTAAAAAATAGTTGCCAGTAACAAGTAACTAAGGGCAAAAAGATGTTGACTAGGGTTGGCGAGTATTTGTATAATAATGAAGTTACATGATTTGTGGTAGAAGGTAAATCCTTCTCATTTGAAAAATGTATGAGGGCTGTAAACAGTCCTCACCAAACAGCCCATAGGGGCTGTTAATGGGCTGATGCCATATCTCAATTGTTTGTTTACAGAATTGGACAATAAATGTTAATTTCTATTGACTGAATTGTACTGTGTTTATCAACATAAGAGAATTCCACTGGCTAAACTGAAACAAGTTCACAGTGGGCCACTGGACTATGACCACTCCAATCAATATGACAGCACTTGTAGCCTTGTGTTATTCAGAATGTAGTTCACCAGATGTAATTTTGGTCTGTAATGCACTAAGCTGTGGAAACTGTCTTGGGATTTGTCAAATGTGTTTCACTACCTACTGCATAAGATATTCATTCCTAAAATGCCATAATGTTTTCCCCTGAAGAAGAAAGGTCCACCTTTTGAAAGTGCTCGGGTTATAGGTTTTTTTATTCATTTCTATCAAGACTTCTTGAACCTACATGTTTTTCTAACATCGGTAATGTTTGGTGACATTTTGCAAAGTAGTTAAATGTGAGCTTAATGGTTTTAGGAGACACCAGAAATTTATGCCATATCATGCTTAAAAATTAATTCAGCTGTCAAAATTCACAGCATCAAATGTGGAGTTAGTTGAACTGTACAGTGCTCCCATGTGTCTTGTAAAACTTGAAAATTTTCAAAATTAATTTAAAGGCTTGGAAAAGTCATGGAAAACTGTCAGTTTATGAAATGCATTACCTTATTTGAAAACAGCTAATCATTTGATTGAACAACTAACATAATTAAAATGTAGTTAGTTGGCTAGAATATATAAAAAATAAAAAAGTGAGAAGATGGGGTAGATACGAGAGATGATGTAAGGCTATAAATGGTAAAGAAGGATGGCTGAGATGTGCTGGAAAATCATCTTCAACCAAGGGGGGAAAACCCTGCTGTAACATATTTATATATATTTTTTACTTAATTAACAAAACTTTCTAAAATTACACAAGATAATTAAATGTGATATAAGTAAATACCTGGATTAATTGTCATAATGAAATTTTCCAGAGAACTTTGGTGGTGGTGTTTTTTTATGTACAAGTGACTACTTTTCATGAACGTTGGACTTTTAAGTTTAAGTTACTTTTTTCCAGAAATTAATAAACTTACAGATCATTAGATGTATGTTTAATTTCAGGATTCTTATATGCTCATACTAGATGCTAAATATTTTATTTGTTAGTGTTAAAATTCGTTTTTTTATCAGTTTCTTCACCTAACTTGAAGTACTTGTGCTCTACAAATGCTTATAGCTCCATTGAAAGTGTGTTCAGCATCAGTTTCAGTTAAGAGTATGAAACCCTGTTTATGATAATTTATTTAGTAGATCTTACTTTGTTATTATTAATGAATAATAGAATATTTGAAATATGTTAGGATGACAAGGAACAGCTTGAAGCTCGTCTGTTTAATACAGAGACAGAGTACCGGGAAAGATTGCAACAATGTCAGGATTCTCTCACTGTTCGTACGAAAGAACTAGAACTGCTTAAAGAACAAACAAAAGCAGAAGTTACTGAGCTGAAGCTTAAACATCAGGAAGAGTTTTGTGATCATCAGGAAAATGTTCGAAAGGTTTGTTTTGATCATTTCTGAAATGGGTATGATTACAGGAAATATTCTATCATATAATAAAAATTTAAATAATATACAACAACATTTCTCTTGGTGTGTTTATGTTTATTTCTTTTATAACTTATGTTAAAATGATGCATTTCTGTGGATTTTCACTGAAGCAAAGTTAATAAAACATTTTTATAGTTTAAGTCGCATGTTCATGATATTTGACATGTCAAAAAACAGTTTTAGGAAAAAATTAACTAGGATTAAATAGTATTGAGTATTGTAAAAAAATTTAAAGTCTGTTAGTAAGATTATAAAATTTCTCCCATGATATTCAGTGATTAAAAAACAATAATTGACCTTTGTCCAAGAGATAGGCTTATATTGACATGGAATTTTGCTTCATTCAAACATGAACATTATAATGATTTGTGACTTAAACATATTAGATATTTTATTGTTATTATTATTGATTGTCAGTTTGGTAGTATGAGCTTTATTCTGGTATAGTATAGGAAAGGTTTGACTTGCAAAAATAAGGACATGAAAAGTCATTCCATACATTGCTACTTTTTGTGTTACATTATAGTTATGGGCTGTCATGGCCTAGTGGTTAGCTTACCAAATTGTAAGTCCAAGGGTCCAAAGTTTGCACTTCATTACCTCAAAATTGTGCTCCCTATTTTGATGCTGTTGATGCATTATAAGAGTGGCAGTCAAATCTCACACTTCGATGAGAGTACCCAAGAGTTGGTAATGGTTACCATTGACTAGCTGCCTTCTTTCTAGTTTATCAGTTCAAACAGAGGGATATCTTTCATTAGAGGTAAATAACAAACGATTATTGTCAGCATATTAATCAGTTATGTGGTTGTTGTACTGGAAATGAGATATTAGGCATTTCTGAGAATATGACCTAAAATTGTGAAATATCATTGCATGTGATGTGTCAGCAATGAGAAACACAGAAAGATAATTTTGAAATAAGAAAAGTTAACAAGAATGAGTGTTTGTACAAGAAGTAATGTCCAGCACAGTTGTGAGATGTATTAATGAAAGCACTTAATAATACATGAAGTGGAAGTGTCGAATATTAAAAAGAACTTTAATAAGTGAAATCTAATAATAATACATATATAAATGATATTATAAAAATAACAGATACTAAATGAAGGTTATAGTACACAGATAAAATGAATTTTAATGTAGTAATAAGAGTTAAAACATTATTAATGCAATGATAAAGAATTTTATTTCAAAACAGGATTTTCTAAGACTTTCCTGAAAGAATTTGAGTTAAAGGATGAAAATTATTAATACTTCAAGGTTCATACCATATGGTGGTGTCATTGTTTAAAATACTGATCCAGTAGGGCTTTTTTATTTCTCCATCAGTTTTTGACTTAAAACCTAGTTTCATTATTAGTGTGAAACATGGTTGATGAGTACATGACAAAGTTTTTTAAGTTCTGACAGAACATTCGTGGTTATCAAGCCATTCTTTAAGAGTTGTCTGGGTATGTCCAACAAACTGGTGGTTGCATTTTTTTTCAGTTTCATAAGATATATTGTGTTTTAAGTTTCACAAGAGATTGTGTTTGTTATTTTGTAGTGGGTGTTTTGTTGGTCAGAGAAAGTACTGTGGTTTTTATAAACTTCCAAGTCTGATATTGAACTTTATTATCAGGGGAGCAGCCATTCTGTGGCATTGTATAAATGATGTTTTTGTGAATAAACAAAGAAACTGTTAGATTTATTGGTGCAAGACTGGTTGAAGGCATAATGTGAAAACGTGAAACTTCTGATACAATACCTTACCTTCTCTCATATAATAGTGTTCCTTGATTTTGTGCTACCCTCTCTATGGACAATTTTTCATTCACTACTAGCTTTGAGGCTCCTACTTAAACTTGTGTTTCCATATGGTATTGTTGCAGTGTTGCATGCAACAACCCTCCACCAGTAAGAGTGCAACATAGCCTCCTAGTGCAGCTGAATCCCTCTATACTGATTGTTCTATCATCACTTCTCGAATTGGCACTTGTGTGTAATGACATTTCTTTGTTTCCATCGTAAACTTTCAGATATAGGTGTATTTTTAGTGGTAGTATCTCCAAAGACATTACAAGTTGTGGGAGTATTTCTTATTGAATTTTCATTTTCAAACATTTTCTGCATATGCAGATTTTGGGACCTTTCATTTCCCCCATTATTATTTCATAAATGTCAGTTACTTCCCCTTTGTCTGGTGTGAAACTACAAAACATTGTTCATGCTAGTCTAACAATTAGATTGATGTCAGGTTTGTCTTTGTCTGTTGGGAGAAGTGTGTGCATTGGGTGGTGGAGTACTTAATGTGGCCCGAACCTTCTTTTGTACTTGGAATACCTCTGCCTATGTTTCTCACTCATGATGAATGGGATTTTGCCAGGTTTTCCCCCAAGACCTACTGTTATATCCATGCTGTCTTGTATATGCCAAAGCCTTTTTCGTAATTTTGGGACTAGGCTTCTAAGGTAATTCATTCCCTGTTTCTTACTTTTATGTTCTTTACTTTCTATCCTGATTTGCAAGTCTATATTCAATTACTTTTCCTACTCCTTTGGTACATGTATGCCTCAACCAGGATCCTTTGTCACCTCATATGACTAGGCATGTTTTAGTGCTGTATTACTTTTCTTTAAACTCTCTCAACACAGGCTTGGTCAATTTGACCAACCACGTGACCTCTTTATACTCGTTTAAAGTCTTTATAGATTTAATACTTCTACCTTTCAATATAGTGTGTATATATTCACAAAATTTGGCAGTCTTTCAGTTAATACTATAAGTCTCTCACGTACAAAAAATCATATTTTTTAGTTAAGTATTTTTAATAAAATAAAGATTTGTCCATGAATATATTGAATATTTGTTTTGAATAGTCCATGTGCAAAGTAATTTTCATGTTAAAATTAGAAATACATTTCCTCATCTCAAAAATCTCAAATTTCTTTTGTGTAATCCCTAAAACCTCCTAAATGCATTTAAAACGTTTTTTCCAATAAAACTTTACAGTTTATCTGTTATTTGACCGACCTTGTAACCACAAAAAAAAGGAAATCAACCTAAATTACCCTTTTTTCTTTCTAGAATGACTTCAGATTGTAACATGAAACTACATTCGTTTATCCTAAGTATTTATTTTATTGTTTTATTGTCTTTTGAACCATGTCTAATTACTATCTGCACCAGTACAAGTTGTAAATCGTTCGGGGAACATGCAGCTCACATTATGCTAATGAATTACATTACCCACGAGCTGCTCACATGTGTGCCTCATGAAACATTTTTATTATAATATTATTAATATTTCTTTTACCTAATTTAATCTTAACAAACCTAAAATGATCCCTATTTTTACATTTTAGTTACTTTAATAATTATACATAAAGAATAAACATGAAAAACAATAAATAAAATATTTAACCAATCTTTTTTCTTCCTGTCAGTTTTTGAAGAGAATTAAACCTAATTTTTTATAGTAATGCACTTAATAATTTTTATTTAATTAAATAATGCACCAAAAAATATAGACTAATAACATGCAAAAGTAGACAAATTCTCTTACCTCCCATACTTTCTGGCTTTCTATGTGACAAGAGCCATTACAAGTACATCCATGCTAGTAGTTAACTTTTCCACAGGAACGAATCTTGTACTGTGAGTGAAATTAACTATATTTTGTTCACAACGTTATATATCATTTGATAGCTGAAAACTATGACTTTCTATTGGTTATATAGGTAATATATAATAAAACGTAAGTGAGAACTATCAACGAATTGTGAAATAGAGGATGTGGCAGGAGGGGATTGATTTTTTTATTCAATAGCTCTGTAACCAAACAAAATTGAAAACTATCAAAATTATGGTTTGTCTGAGCAATAATAATTTTATAGAGAGCATTTTACGTTTAATTTTGTACATTTTCGAGGGGTGGTGGATAAAATAGGGATGATGACATGCTAAGAGAAAATGTGTTATGTGGGTCACACTCAGTGGTGGGATTCAAATATTTTAACAACAGGTTCTCTCACTGGCAGCATGTAAAAATATTAGATATTAAAAAAAAGGAGCCCCCCCCCCCCCATCACTGAGAAAATAAAAATAGGCCGTCATGGATAGTGTTAAAGATCCTCTAGAAAC